>NC_083592.1:22395460-22482960 GCF_027579695.1 Neoarius graeffei | reverse complement strand
GTTCATATTATAGTCAGGCCATCCTTAAAAAAAATCAGTTTCCTGTCCACCGGGTGAGCAAAAAAATTTTCAGTAGGGAGGGAGGGATTTTTTTTTTTAATGGATGGGTAAGAAATCGCAATGCTGTGTTTGCTTTTTCTTTCAGTACTTTTTTATTACAAAAGCAGAAACATTTAATAAAATGACAGTTTAATCAACTGAAACTTGTACAAAAACTTTAAGTTCGCATTTTAAATGTTGACTGCAACATTTGCAAAACTTTTACAAAGGTACTTAAAAAGTCCGACACACGGACACACGGAGTTCTAAATCGACCGTTAGGCCTAGTTCGGATGAAATTACACTGTTAAAATGATCACTGAATGATTTGTTTTTCTGAATCTTTACTATTTTGTTGTTTGCTTGAATACCATTTTGCGATTTCACACTTAAGCAAATGTTTGAAAACTCCGGATCTCCTTCCTTCATGGTGGCTGCCATTTTTTTGTGCCGCACGGCGCATGCGCAGAGCTGATTCAATTCTATATTCTGCGCGGAATGCAGGGCTTTCCACAAGCGCCGGCTGCCGGCCATACAGCCGACTACACAATTCATCAATGACACCCAGTCCAGTCGGCTACTTTAATGACTATTACTTTTGTAGCCCACAGGCTCTAAATATTAATGTTCGATTTTAATAAAATTAAATGTTTATCTACCGGACTGACAATAATGTCAAACTGAACCGCACTCATTTGTGATTCGCGTTGTTTGTACCGATAATAACCACAAATTCCCCGCCGACTTCGTTGATCAAGGGAGAGTAACTCATCCGCAGCCCCGACATGCGGTGTGTGCGCGCGCACTCGGCGGGGGCAGTAGTGTGTCGGGGCTGTCGGAGGCGACATCGGAGGGAACAGAAGCAGCGATAACGCTTATTTTGTCTCCGGTAAACCAGTCTTCTCTCGTTCAATTACGTGCTGGCATCAAAAGACACCATTGGTTGTAAATGAAACCAAACTGACTCGTTGGAGTGTATTTTCATACACAAATGGAGAAATGTTCGCTGAGTGTTTGTGTAGCCGCCACTGCAGACCGTTGTCATTGTTAATTCATAGCATGCTCAGTTGCGTGAATGTGTCATGCACTGAAAATAAGAGATTTACAAGCCAGGAACGCCTCATGATGCAATATGCAAGAAAAGAAAGATGATTTACTGCCATTTTACTTTGTATTTGAGTAAAGTGAATAAATAAATAAATGGTCTGTGGAAAATACATTTAATCCTGGTAACTGCGTGCACAGGAGTTTATTATTAGTGATGCAGTGCTATGCATTGCAAACTATTGACTCCCATATACAGTGGTGCTTGAAAGTTTGTGAACCCTTTAGAATTTTCTATATTTCGGCATAAATATGACCTAAAACATCATCAGATTTTCACACAAGTCCTAAAAGTTGATAAAGAGAACCCAGTTAAACAAATGAGACAAAAATATTATACTTGGTCATTTATTTATTAAGGAAAATGATCCAATATTACATATCTGTGAGTGGCAAAAGTATGTGAACCTTTGCTTTCAGTATCTGGTGTGACCCCCTTGTGCAGCAATAACTGCAACTAAATGTTCCCGGTAACTGTTGATCAGTCCTGCACACCGGCTTGGAGGAATTTTAGCCCATTCCTCCGTACAGAACAGCTTCAACTCTGGGATGTTGGTGGGTTTCCTCACATGAACTGCTCGCTTCAGGTCCTTCCACAACATTTTGATTGGATTAAGGTCAGGACTTCGACTTGGCCATTCCAAAACATTAACTTTATTCTTCTTTAACCATTCTTTGGTAGAACAACTTGTGTGCTTAGGGTCGTTGTCTTGCTGCATGACCCACCTTCTCTTGAGATTCAGTTCATGGACAGATGTCCTGACATTTTCCTTTAGAATTCGCTGGTATAATTCAGAATTCATTGTTCCATCAATGATGGCAAGCCGTCCTGGCCCAGATGCAGCAAAACGGGCCCAAACCATGATACTACCACCACCATGTTTCACAGATGGGATAAGGTTCTTATGCTGGAATGCAGTGTCTTCCTTTCTCCAAACATAATGCTTCTCATTTAAACCAAAAAGTTCTATTTTGGTCTCATCCGTCCACAAGACATTTTTCCAATAGCCTTCTGGCTTGTCCACGTGATCTTTAGCAAACTGCAGATGAGCAGCAATGTTCTTTTGAGGAGCAGTGGCTTTCTCCTTGCAACCCTGCCATGCAAACCATTGTTGTTCAGTGTTCTCCTGATGGTGGACTCATGAACATTGGCTAATGTTAATGTGAGAGAGGCCTTCAGTTGCTTAGAAGTTACCCTGGGGTCCTTTGTGACCTTGCCGACTATTACACTCCTTGCTCTTGGAGTGATCTTTGTTGGTCGACCACTCCTGGGGAGGATAACAATGGTCTTGAATTTCCTCCATTTGTACACAATCTGCCTGACTGTGGATTGGTGGAGTCCAAACTCTTTAGAGATGGTTTTGTAACCTTTTCCAGCCTGATGAGCATCAACAACGCTTTTTCTGAGGTCCTCAGAAATCTCCTTTGTTCGTGCCATGATACACTTCCACAAACATGTGTTGTGAAGATCAGACTTTGATAGATCCCTGTTCTTTAAATAAAACAGGGTGCCCACTCACACCTGATTGTCATCTCATTGATTGAAAACACCTGACTCTAATTTCACCTTCAAATGAACTGCTAATCCTAGAGGTTCACATACTTTTGCCGCTCACAGATATGTAATATTGGATAATTTTCCTCAATAAATAAATGACCAAGTATAATATTTTTGTCTCATTTGTTTAACTGGGTTCTCTTTATCTACTTTTAGGACTTGTGTGAAAATCTGATGATGTTTTAGGTCATATTTATGCAGAAATATAGGAAATTCTAAAGGCTTCACAAACTTTCAAGCACCACTGTAGGGAGTCAGTAGTTTGCAGTGCAAAGCACAGCAAACTCTTGTTCTTCCATTTTTCATCTTCCGTACAAATTTCGATTTCGAATAACCCAATAACCGTACATCGCACACAGACAAACAATACATCAAAACGTGCAGCTTGATCGGACTCGCTATGCTATTACTTTGTTCAGCATTCTACGATTTTTTTTCGCGACATAGTCGCGAAAAAAATCACACAATTTCCCATTCATTTTCTATGGAATTAATTGAAAAAAATCGCACATTTTCAATGTTTTTCAAACATCCGCTGCTCTGGCATGCTTTCACGTAGAGACGATTGAAACTTTAAAATGTAGACAAACTTCTCCTGTGTGGATCTGGCATTCAACTTTTTTGCTGGGTTCTGTACTTTTGGATCAGTCCCAGCTCAAACACCATGTGCCAACCTGCAGAAAATCAGGCTTTATAATGGGTGTCTGTTGCGTTACACACCAGTGGGGCTCAGGAATTTAGAGTGTAGGCCGCTTGAAAAAAGTAGCTCTAACTTTCTCATTTAAACTATAATTTCAGCCACAATTTTCACTCTACACACATAATTTTCTCAAAAGTAGTAGTCACACTTGTCTTGATTTACACAATGTGTCTACCTGAATGATAGGATTTACAGTTTTTGAATGAGAAGCCTGAAAGTAAGGAGAGGACAGGCGCACTGTCCCATAGACTCCCATTATAAACGTGGGAGCGCTTTGACTGCAAAATCATAAATGTCACTTGTTTTTAACTCGCTCTATTGTCCACATTTTTTACACTAGGAACAAAAAAATTACATCAATGTGTTCATGGGAGCCTTGTAGCACTCAATGTGAAAGAATTTTGTGAGTACCTCCTTTCGTTTCTGTGTAAATCCCCGTTGTTCGAGGAGAGGGAACTCTGAGAAAAAGCGCTCTTTGCTTGTCATATTGTGTCTCTCATAGATTTACATAGAAGACTAGATGCCTTGTCCCCGTTGCCCGTCAACGAAGTCGAACATCCGCACATGACGGCCATCTTACCTCAGACAGCTGGCTTACCCATTACATTGTGTTGGTAGCGATATGTACTTTTCAGATGACCGTAACTTCTTCAAATTTCAATCGATATTCAAACGGTTTGGTTTGTTATATAAAAAAAACAAACGGAAGTATGTAATTATGATATTAATGATGAATAATCATTTTATGTTTTAAAAAAATACGCATAGCTTGGCGAAAATATTTCAGCATACTACAGACTGTAAGACAGGATGCATGCTGAAATTCCTCTGCTGTGAGAAGCCTAACACTGCATACTTATGGATAACTGCGGCCTTAGGACAAATAACCATACAATTTATTTCCAATTTTAGTGAAAATATTTTTACATGTGATAGGGCCATAGGGGAAGCTAAAGTTAAATAAACAGCTTACTCACTTCTGAAACTTCAGAAATACTTCATCCACCTCAAAAACCTAATGCACTCACATCATAGCATAATAACAAATGTAAACTCACATCATAGCATAATAACAAATGCACTGCCCGAGTAAGTAATAGTATAAAACAGTGACAGCGACTCACGGTAGTTTGTGACAAAAAAAGCATTTAATTAATCACATGTGGTTATACTTCCAAGGATAAAAAGATATCTTTACATTTACAAAAAGAACATTCAAAACTGATTATCATGTCAAAGTCAATATATGTTAGCACAGAAGATTGAAATTTCATTTGACTAGGCTCCAATGTGCAGTTAAAATAAAACTAAACATACTGATATAAACATCTACAATTAAAACACACACAGACACACACATCATCTTGTCATCAAAGTCAGTACTTTGATTTCCTGTAAATCATAATGTGAGTGCTGTGCTGTGCTTGCGTAAGTCTTCATACCCCTTGTCTGTGGTAAGATGGCTGCCCTGTGCAGACGTTCTGGAATACGCAGTGAGGAATCTAGTCTTCTGTTGCCCCTTTTCCACCAAAGCAGTTCCAGGGCTGGTTCAGGGCCAGTGCTTAGTTTGGAACCGGGTTTTCTGTTTCCACTGACAAAGAACTGGCTCTGGGGCCAGAAAAACCGGTTCCAGGCTAGCACCAACTCTCTGCTGGGCCAGAGGAAAGAACCGCTTACGTCAGTGGGGGGGGCGGAGTTGTTAAGACCGACAACAATAACAAGACCGCGAAAGATCGCCATTTTTAAGCGACGAGAAACAGCAGCTGTACACACGCAAAGTCATCCATTATTATTGTTGTTGTTGCTGCTGCTTCTTCCGTGTTGTTTTTGCTTCAATATTCGCGCCAAGGTTTATGCAAACGTAACTGACGTATACAGCGACGTAATGACGTATACAGCGACGTAACTGACGTATACAGCGACGTAATGATGTGTCTTCTCTTAGCACCGCGAGCAATGGAAAAGCAAGCTGGTTCTCAGCTGGCTCGCAAGTTGAACGAGTTGTGAACCAGCACCAGCACTGGCCCCGAACCAGCCCTGGAACTGATTTGGTGGAAAAGGGGTATATGTAAATCTATGGTGTCTCTTCCCTGCACCTGAGCACCGTTACCAAGGCGACGTAATGATGGGAGCAGAGAGGGGAGGGGCTGCTCTCTCTCTCAAACACGCACTCCGCCCGGCTGCTACTTATTTGTCATGGCTGGCTAGTATAAGCCTTAGTGGAAAGCCCTGGGAACGCGTAAATGTCAAGTTCGATTTTAGATTTACGAACCCGAAAAAAATGTCGGAAAACCGGCGTTAAAAAAAAAATGTCACCCGCACAAACGGCACTCACCCGGCCGGTGGACCGGAAACAGAACATTTTTTAATAATGGCCTCATGTTGTCTGTTATTGCCCAAATGAGGATTGGTTCCCTTCTGAGTCTGATTCCTCTTGAGGTTTCTTCCTCATGTCGTCTGAAAGAGTTTTTTTTTTCTTGCCACCATCGCCATAGGCTTGCTCATTGGGGATAATTTGGGGATAAAATTAGCTCGTGTTTTAAGTCGTTCAAATTCTGTAAAGCTGCTTTGCAACAATGCTTATTGTTAAAAGCACTATACAAATAAACTTGACTTGACAGCCCTAATCAGATGTCAACAGTAGGTCATTTGCTACTTTAACCAGTGATGTCTGTGTGCTATGAGGAGGTCTAAATCCTGACTGGTACATTTCATAGATGTTATTCCTATGTACAAACAAAATATATCCATTACAATCCCTCCTATGAAGAGCTTCTTCACGCTCTCGATGGCTCAGAGATATAAAAAAAAAAAAGTCACTGACTTCAAGTATTTGGGTGATTGGACAGATACAGCACACGATATTGAAGTGAGGAAAGCACAAGCTTGGAGTGCTCTAAATGCATACTCAAAAAGGTGTGGGCATCCCCAATCTGTACTGAGACCAAGGTTCGCATCTTCAAACAGTCAGTTGAAACATCCTCCTCTACAGTGCTGAATCATGGACTCTCACAAAGTCACTTGAGAAATCTCTTGACAGCATTTACACAAGAATGCTCAGGATGGTAAAGAATGTGTCCTGGCATGACCATTTGACCAACAGCCAACTCTATGGGAACTTATCAAGATTAACCATTATAATTGGGCAGTGTCACCTTGCCCTCGTAGGCCATGTGATGCGACATGTGGAACCTGCAACTTCTGTCCTCTTCTGGGAACCCGAGGAGAAACAAAGGCTTGGTCATCCTTGACTAACTTTGAAGGATGTCGTTAAAAATGATTCTGGCCTTGATGGTGAGGAACTGTAGGCGGCTATGAAGAATCAAAGTCGTTGGCGAAAGGATTTTATGTTGTCACCAAGTGGTTTTGGATGACAGTAAGTAAGTATTGCTGTGTCACAATTTTTTCTCGGATTTTGCAAATAAAGGGGAGGTTTAATATTGGCCTATAATTGGACAGCTGACAGGGGTCAAGGTCAGGTTTTTTTAATCAGGAGTTTGATAACTGCTAGTTTAAAGGACTTGGGAAAATATTCAGTTCTAAGGGAAGAATTGATTCTTTTCAGAAGTTGGCTCAATTGCTTCTAGTATTATTTGTTTGAAGAGTCATGTAGGTAAGCAGGGTTTTCATTAGTAACCAATTGCCGATCGAAATAATCGGTTGTAATGACGTCTGAATCAGTTGTTTTTCGGCCAAATGCAATTTTTCCTTAATTGTTCGAACTTTCTCCTTGGACTTGCTTCATAAGGAACGCCGTTATTTGCGCGCCATTTGGTTGCTGAGGCTGTGTACGTGTGACTAGATAAAAGGTGGGAACCGATTGGCTAATCCTTCTCATATCGTCCAATCATTTAGCATATATTAAATTATAGCATATCACATGGTTCCCGCATGGTAAGATGGCGACCCTATCCTGTATGGTATAACGTCATGGCGACCGCGAAAAAACAAAAGCGAACGCTGTTCAATTTCAGCTTCGCAGAAAAAACTGGTAAGTCTCGTGGAAAATGCCCAGTAGTGTTCTCCACAGGCGCTTTTAAAGTGGCGCACTGCAACATTATAATTTTGGCCTGCCACCCTTCCCTTGGCCAAAAAAAAAAAAAAGTAACTTCGTCAGTATACACCAGATAAATTGTGAAGTATTCACTTTATTATAATTTTGTAACTATTTCACATGCAGAAGACCATTAAACGAATGCGTATGGACCACCTCAAGTGGCTAAAATAACTAGCCTGCAGCTAAATAACTTTGCTGGTTTTTGTAGCGTTATTGTGCAACGGTTACGCTTATCTATCGTCTTGTCTGACCATACACAGTTACAATATTCAAATAACAGCACACACTGTTAATTAGTTAAGTTCAGGTCTTTTATTTTACATACCTTTGATGTGTAGGCAAGAGCTGCATTTTCCCGCTGCTTCACTGTGATTGTTTACTGCAGGACTTCCGGGTTCCTGGGTCAAAGGACCCGAACTACAGAGGCCAGGGTGGCTTTGTAGTGCCAGTCTTGGGCATGCGCACCAGCTCATGCATTGATTGATTGGAGTGGTTTCACCCAATTAACATTTGTGTGTACTGTAAAAAAAAATATGAATTTATTGTAATTGGGTATTTTGTTTATGCATGGAAGTTAATTTATATTTCTCACACAGAAAAAAATATAATTAATTCAGGGATGCGCAACAGGTGCATCAGTCTCAACTGAAATGTCAAATAAGTCTCACATTGACAAAGATATGTACAGTAAGTGTGTTAATTTTTGTAAAATGATTTTAACAATGATTTAGCATTTCCTATCCATTTATTGGCTAGTTTCACTGTCAAAAAAGCCCAAAGTTCGTCAGCTTCACGGGGATTTCGTCCCCCTGGGGCCCCACCCCCTCCTTTTATTTTTGAAAAGTGGAGAACTGTGCCCAGTTTACATTTTAAAAGTTATTACTATTTTGCATGTTTGTCGTTATACATTCGATTTCTTCATTCTGCAAGCATTCGTGTTCTGATTTCCCAAATCTTGATTGGGCTTTGTGGCATATGAACTGGAATTGCCATGAGACCCAGGAATGACTGTTGAATTTCTATTTCAGATGGACCACGGAGAGCTAACGATTGGCTGTTAGAAATTGTGAAATTCGTTTTCGGTCCCGCCACCAGGCCGTTGCCCTGTTACTTTTCACATTTCATCTGTTGTTTTCCATACTCATGAAAACCCTGAGTAAGGGATTTAGTACACAGATTGAAGATTTTGATATGGAAATTGTTAATTCACTTTCTCTGGGGAGTATAACCTTGTAATTACTGATCTGATACTGTTATTGTTAACTAAATTGTTAACCCTCTGGAGTCTGAGGGTGTATTCTGGCACTCTAATGATTTTGGCATGCTTTAATTTTGTTGTCAATTTCAACAAATCTAAGCAGTATTTTCAAAGTCATATGACTTTTTTTGTATTCAGAGCAAGTTCAGCTACAATAATATCCATGTAATATGTATGTAATGAGTGTACTTTTAAAAAAATTGGTTAAAAGCAGTTTTAGAACTGTGTTGGAATGTGTGAAGAAAAAAATGATCTTACCTGTTCTGTCAAACCATTTTGGTCACCTGAAGTGATTCTTTTCAGTCTTAGGTGGGGTTTACATTGGACCGTATCAGCGGATCATCAGATTAACGTTTTTAAAAACGATTAGCGTGCACACAGCAACGTCAATACACGATTCGCGTGCACACAGCAACGCCAATACACGGATACGCTAATCACATGACTAATTAGACGGCACGTAAGTTGAAATGTAATGTGTAAATGTCTCCTCAGTGGCTTGGCTCCGCAGGCATCCTGCGCTCCAAATCACTCCGCTCTGAACAGCGAGTGCCCTCTGGAGGGTGCGCACTCCCCGGCCCTGCGCAGCTCACAGAGCGCGCGAGTGAAGCGCACGAGCAGTGATTCGAGACTGAGCCGCTGTGTGTGTGATCCCAGTGCATATCGGGCATGCACAAGTCACTCACCACTTGCAAGTGGAAGGATGGCAAGCCTAAAGACAATCATAACTACACAATGGGCAGTATTTGCATCAGTATTTGCAGTATTTTCATACTTTTATACTCTTTAATGAAAGGTGATACAAGGCGGAAGTCCGCGCCGTTTTTCAGCAGTCGCTTCACATGACCAACGCCAACGAATCAAGAAGGTGGATGTCACAGTGACGTTGTCCAATGACGACGTCAGCTAGAGCTCAGCACAGCGTATCCTAGTATCTCAATGTTTACACAGCACCGGATCAGATACGAACTGGTTTGAATACGTGGGCCCTGGCGGATTCCCGTTTCCCGGCGTTTTAATGTGAACGGACAGTGCATCTGCGAAGAAAACGAGACAGATACGGTCTAATGTAAACTTGGCCTTAGGAATGTATCAGGCACAAAAACTTGAATCTGCTCCATCGATTTGGATAATTAAATGGCCATCAAAAAATGTATGTCCTATTGTTTTGGGATAAAGGGCTGGCAGTGGGAGGGGTATTCAATGAGAAGTATAAAAAATTTCCATGCCATTTAATGAGAAGAGTAAAAACCCTCCCATCAGGTCAAGTCATAATGGGTAAGGTAATGTGTTGTGGCGTTGTTTGTTTTGTTTGTTTGTTTGTTTGTTTGTTTGTTTGTTTGTTTTTCCACACACATTCCAACACCATTCTAAAGCTTCCTTTAACAACATCTTAATTTATCTGGTATTTGACTTTATTTTAGTATTTGACTCTATTCAGTGTGTTTTGAAATTAACTCTTGTACTGTTTTACTCAGTTCAGAGCGACAACCAACTCTGTTCCTCTATTACACAATTATTCTGTAATTTTGCTCCCACTCTAACTCCAAATTTTACTCTCTAAAATCAAAATAGAGTAAAATTAACTATTTTTGAGAAAAATACTTTTAACTCTGGAAAAAATTGCTCAGTCATTTTTCCTGACATTTTCATTATAAATAGAAGAAATATTTACACTTAGTCGAGTTGATCTTTGGCTGGATCGAGTCGAAGTTTAAAAAAAAAAAAAGGCACCACTAATCATCAGTGTTGCATTTCTCAAGATTGAATTGAATTGCTGTCCTGAATCATGAATTAAATCGCTGTCCTGAATCTTGAAATGAATCATGAATTGAATTGCTGTCCTGAATCATCCAAAGCGCATAAAATCCATGTGCTTCATTATCTAAAATATAGTGGAACTTTGACTCCTAAGCATTCAGTTGCCTCATCAAGTTCTGTGGGGTCTGACAGTGATCCAATCAAGGTTGATATCTCTGGGAGACTATTGATAAACCTTTGTGTAATAGTTGACATGAGTGCATGTTTGATACAGTGGCATGGCAAGGTGCATGTATTATTGCTGAGACACATTTTAAATGTGATGAGAATAATCTGAGGTAACGTCAGACTGTGGAAGTGTGACTATATTTTCTATATATAATCCAAATGTTCGTATTAGATCAAGAGTGTCTCTCGTCTCGTCTTCTTCCGCTTTATCCGGGACCGGGTCGCGGAGGCAGCAGTCTAAGCAGGGAAGCCCAAACTTCCCTTTCCCCAGACACCTCGGCCAGCTCCTCGGGAAGAACACCGAGGCGTTCCCAGGCCAGCCGAGAGACATAGTCCCTCCAGCGTGTCCTGGGTCTTCCCCGGGGCCTCCTCCCGGGGGGACATGCCTGGAACACCTCCCCAGGGAGGCGTCCAGGAGGCATCCGAAAAAGATGCCCGAGCCACCTCAGCTGATTCCTCTCGATGTGGAGCAGCAGCGGCTCTACTCCAAGCTCCTCCCGAGTGACTGTGCTTCTCACCCTATCTCTAAGGGAGCGCCCAGCCACCCTGCGAAGGAAACTCATTGCGGCCGCTTGTATCCGCGATCTTGTCCTTTCGGTCATTACCCAAAGCTCATGACCATAGGTGAGAGTCGGAACGTAGATCGACCGGTAAATTGAGAGCTTCACCTTTTGGCTCAGCTCCTTCTTCACCACGACGGACCGGTAAAGGAACCGCATCACTGCGTCCGGGGATCAGGTCGTCGAGGCCCCTGCCTTCGACTGCCACCCAATCCACATTGCACCAGTCCCCTACTGCTACCTCTGTGGGTGGTGAACCCACAGGAGGTCGGGCCCACGTCACCTCTTCGGGCTGAGCCCGGCCGGGCCCCATGGGCAAAGGCCCGGCCACCAAGCGCTCGTATACGAGCCCCAACCCCGGGCCTGGCTCCAGGGTGGGGCCCCGGCTGCGTCATCCCGGGCGACGTCACGGTCCTCGGATTTTTCTCCATAGGGGTTTTGGTGAACTGCTCTTAGTCTGGCCTGTCACCTAGGACCTGTCTGCCTTGGGAAACCCTGACAGGGGCATAATGCCCCCGACAACATAGCTCCTAGGATCATTCAAGCACACAAACCCCTCCACCACAATAAGGTGGCAGTTCTAGGAGGGGTAGATCAAGAGTGTAACCACCATAATGAGTAGGTTCTATGACATCCTGATTAATGCCTATTGAATCTAAAATGAACATGAATGCTGTTTTCAGAGGGTCTTCAGAGTTCTTGAAATGAATATTAAAGTCTCCAATAACCAAGGTTTTGTCTAAGGAAACAACCAGGTCTGAACTGAAATCTGCAAATTCAGAATATGGCCCCCAGGGGTCTGAAAATAATAAGTAACAATCAACTGGGTGTACATTTTTGTGGCTAGATATGTTAGTATGAAGAACTTCAAAGGTATTGAATTTATAACCAGGTTTTTCTGTTATGTCTAGATAATCATTATAAATAACTGTGCCTCCTCTGCCAGTTACATGTGGCTGGTGTATATAATTGTATGCAGGAGGACTAGCTTCATTTAATGCTACATACTCCATTTGGTTTAATCCATGTTTCTATTAAACACTCATCAGTAACAAAACATTAGCAATTAGCGCTGTAGACATACTAAGAGATCTAATATTTCATAGTCCTACCTTTAGATCAAAGGTGCTGGCAGTGGCTGGTACAGTCACTTTGGTCTAATTTTATATTAAAGCAGGACTGCCTTTCAATTTCATATATGGTGAAATTTAGTTCCCTCTGAAATTTGGTCATTGTAATATGTTTATTTCTGTAATATCTCACAAAATATCAGGCCAATATGTGGCTGGGAAGTTATTTAATTTGAGGGGATTCCATAGCAAATAATGTGCATGAAATCACCCACTTCGCACAGTCAAGCAGACAGAGGAAGTCCATGTGTGCATGCACAGATTTACCTTGGCCAGTATACTGACAGTTACATCATTTTGCTGCTAAATGAACAGCTGATCACACCAAGGTAAAAACAGACTGTAATGTTGGTGTAGGCTAGGCCTACAGTGGTGCTTGAAAGTTTGTGAACCCTTTAGAGTTTTCTATATTTCTGCATAAATATGACCTAAAACATCAGATTTTCACACAAGTCCTAAAAGTAGATAAAGAGAACCCAGTTAAACAAATGAAACAAAAATATTATACTTGGTCATTTATTTATTGAGGGAAATTATCCAATATTGCACATCTGTGAGTGGCAAAAGTATGTGAACCTTTGCTTTCAGTTTCTGGTGTGACCCGCCCCCCCCATGCAGCAATAACTGCAACTAAACGTTTCCGGTAACTGTTGATCAGTCCTGCACACCGGCTTGGAGGAACTTTAGCCCATTCCTCTGTACAGAACAGCTTCAACTCTGTGATGTTGGTGGGTTTCCTACATGAACTGCTCACTTCAGATCCTTCCACAACATTTCCATTGGATTAAGGTCAGGACTTTGACTTGGCCATTCCAAAACATTAACTTTATTCTTCTTTAACCATTCTTTGGTAGAACGACGTGTGTGCTTCGGGTCATTGTCTTGCTGCATGACCCACCTTCTCTTGAGATTCAGTTCATGGACAGATGTCCTGACATTTTCCTTTAGAATTTGCTGGTATAATTCAGAATTCATTGTTCCATCAATGATGGCAAGTTGTCCTGGCTCAGGTGCAGCAAAACAGGCTTAAACCATGATACTACCACCACCATGTTTCACAGATGGGATAAAGTTCTTATGCTGGAATGCAGTGTTTTCCTTTCGCCAAACGTAAGACCAAAAAGTTCTATTTGGTCTCTTCCGTCCACAAAACATTTTTCCAATAGCCTTCTGGCTTGTCCACGTGATCTTTAGCAAACTGCAGACGAGCAGCAATGTTCTTTTTGGAGAGCAGTGGCTTTCTCCTTGCAACCCTCCCATGCACACCATTTGTTGTTCAGTGTTCTCCTGATGGTGGACTCATGCACATTAACATCAGCCAATGTGAGAGAGGCCTTCAGTTGCTTAGACGTTACCCTGGGGTCCTTTGTGACCTTGCCGACTATTACACACCTTGCTCTTGGAGTGATCTTTGTTGGTCGACCACTCCTGGGGAGGGTAACAATGGTCTTGAATTTCCTCCATTTGTACACAATCTGTCTGACTGTGGATTGGTGGAGTCCAAACTCTTTAGAGATGGTTTTGTAACCTTTTCCAGCCTGATGAGCATCAACAACGCTTTTTCTGAGGTCCTCAGAAATCTCCTTTGTTCGTGCCATGATGCACTTTCACAAGTATGTGTTGTGAAGATCAGACTTTGATAAATCCCTGTTCTTTAAATAAAACAGGGTGCCCGCTCACACCTGATTGTCATCCCATTGATTGAAAACACCTGACTCTAATTTCATCTTCAAATGAACTGCTAATCCTCGAGGTTCACATACTTTTGCCACTCACAGATATGTAATATTGGATCATTTTCCTCAATAAATAAATGACCAAGTATAATATTTTTGTCTCATGTGTTTAACTGGATTCTCTTTATCTACTTTTAGGACTTGTGTGAAAATCTGATAATGTTTTAGGTCATATTTATTAGTCCGGGAGCCAAAGGCCCAAATTTGGCTGAACCTGGCTTCGTCGGTTAAAGTTTTTTTTTTTTTTGCTGTTTGTTGTTGTCCAAGGTCTACTCATTAAGATAAGAGAGGGTGCCCGGTGATATCCCTTGGGCAATTCCGGATATTGGCCCTTTATTGTTGGATGTGCTGCAGTCATAGCCTAAATTCTGACATTTTGACATTCTTCACTTTATGTTCACCAAAGTCTATATATCATACTTATTTTTGTGTTTGTTAACATAATAGGATGAGTTTAAGGCCTGGGGGTAGGGTTCCAGCCATGGTTGGGGGTGTGGCCATGCAATTGGGGGCGTGGCCATGCAATTGGGGACGGGGCTTATACCAAAAAGCCCTTTATTACTCTATTACTTTGGTTGTTAATGCGAGCCTTAAATTATTAGGCATACACTCCATTGTCATCCTTGTGTTTACTTCTGCAGGGGCATATGAGGGACACAATTAGCTAATTCAAGCCAACTTGTGTAGCTATCTTGCTAACTCTGTCAATCGCACTGCCCCCAAAAGATCACAGCACGCATAAGCTAAGCAGAGAAACTATTTGACTGTAATCATGAAAGAGCAGTGACATGTACTCACTGCTCACCAGTGAACTAGACCCATAGTTTCACAACACTGGCTAGCACACCCAACTCTCACCTAGTAAATGCTAGTCACTGATTTTTTTTAAGCTAATACATTAAGCTAATAGATTGCTTATTTTAACGATATTGACTGTTGAAATAGTAATGTCCCTGGTTCCCTAGTAAAATTCAGGGCATTGTCCCCGATTATCATCTCAAAAGTCTGTTAACCTTACCCTCACCCCCACTCCAAACCACACTGCTTGTGGACTGAGAGTCATGTGCACTAGCCAGTCCACTGACTAGCACGACTTTTAAAACGTTGGGCAGTAAGGTTTCCTTAAGCTAATACATTAAGCTAATAGATTGCTTATTTTTACGATATTGACTGTTGAAATAGTAATGTTCCTGGTTCCCTAGTAAAATTCAGGGCATTGTCCCCGATTCACCCCCACTCCAAACCACACTGCTCTTCCACTGACTAGCACGACTTTTAAAACGTTGGGGAGTAAGGTTTACTTAACATTCTCCTCTGTACTAGCTGGCATCCAGTACATAAGCATATTTTTACAGACACTAAGCAATGGCAAAGGGTTTAGAGGGTTTTTTTTTTCATCTGAACTCTTAGTTCTTTCCTTAAATAGTTTTTGTTTTGTGTGTGTTTGCATACTGTATGTAATTATTTTACATAATTATTGCTCATTAGTGTGTGTGCATGTGTATGCGTGTGCGTGTGCATGCATGCATGCATGTACATGCTTTATGTACTGTAGTTCTTGTACCAAAATTGTTAATTTTGCAAATTTATGAAAGGGTCAATTACACGTTTGACTAATTTGAATGACAGTAAAGCGTGAATACTGTACAGCCAATTTGGTTAATTGAAAATCAGTATCTTTTGCTATTCTTGTGTGTGCGCGCATGCTGTATATGCCATTTTGCATGCTTGATATATTGCATACTGTAGTTTTACATAGTGGATCACTGGTGTGAGTGTATATGCATGCTGTATATAGTTCTATTGCATGCTGTATATAGTTCTTTTACATAGTGGATCACTGGTGTGAATGTATATGCATGCTGTATATATTTCTATTTCATGCTGTATATACAGTAGTTCTTTTACATAGTGGATCACTGGTGTGAGTGTATACATGCTGTATATAGTTCGTTTACATAGTGGATCATTGGTGTGAGTGTATGCATGCTGTATATAGTTCTATTGCATGCTGTAGTTCTTTTACATAGTGGATCACTGGTGTGAGTGTATACATGCTGTATATAGTTCGTTTACATAGTGGATCATTGGTGTGAGTGTATGCATGCTGTATATAGTTCTTTTACATAGTTATTGGTCATTAGTGTGTGTGTGTGTGCATGCTGTATATAGTTCTTTTGCATGCTGTATAGTTCTTACATAGATATTGATCATTATTTTGTATTAACTGTAGAGTTTATGTAATACTTGTATAAAAATCGCTAATTTGGAAAAGTTATGAAAGGGTTAATTAATCCACATTTGATGTATTTGAATGACAAATATAGAGAAAAATGTGAATACCTATCAGATACAGCCAACTTGGTGCATTTAATATCAGTATTTACACTGATATTATTTTTTTTGTATTTTCTTCCATTATTTGGGCATATAGGGCATTAAAGGGTTAATGTATTAAATTGCCCAAGGGATATCACCGGGCACCCTCTAAAAATCTTGAAGAGCTACCTCAAATCTATAAGATAAAGCAAAAAAAAAACACTTTAACCAAAAATTCCGGGTCCGACCCCATGGCTCCCGGACTATATGCAGAAATATAGGAAATTCTAAAGGGTTCACAAACTCTAAAGCACCACTGTAGATGTAGGCGTAGCTATAGGCGTACTGATCAGGTTGGTTTGCTCCTGTATTAAGTCTTATTTTGTCAACATAATGGAACATTTAGATCTAGGGATTTATTTTTTTTATTTTGCACTCTGGCAGCCACTTTGAATTTTATTTTTAGGTCTACTTTGCAATTGCCTGCTCGTTTGTCAATGGCGACGCTCTCCACTTACCTGTCTAACAAACAGCTGGCAAAACTTTTGTGCATTTCATGGCTTGATTTTCATTTTCAGGTCATCCCATCGTGCTTGCTGACTGTAGATTATTTATTAGTTTTGCTCTGCATTTCCTTTCCTTTGCAACATAACGTCTTGTCTTTTCGCTTTCCGTTACTGCAGCCGGTCTTCCACATTTCTTTTGCACACTCGCGTCCTCTTCTGTTTCAAATTTCTATCCCACAATGCTTTGCGCAAAACAGGAAAAGCCCACCATGATATGCTTTTTAAAATTGGTTATGTCGAAACAGACAGAAATGGCAGAGAATTTAGAGGCACGTGCCCCTAAATTCATTTTCATTAAAAATGACAAATGTAATAAAATTGGAGGTATATGATTTGTGTTCAGTAGCTTTCAGTCCACTAAACAAAACTAACTGCCTTCAATTAGACTACTAGAACAAACACACTGAGTTCCTCCTACTTTGCATACTTTGGGGAACAGACACAGGCTCAATATAGTGGAACCTGAGTAATGACTCTGTGCAGCTAGCAGACAGTCAGTTTAGCCTTTTTGTCTGCTCCCTGGCCTTGGCTCTGGATTGTCACAAATGAACTAGGCCTGTTCTGAGACTATGAGCTACAGTAGAAGCCATTCATTTGTTTGCCTGTTTCCATGCCCGCACCATGCTTGGTCCGTGCGAGGGCCGTGCCCGTATCGTAATCCCCCACACATGACGTGTTGATGAAGCCTGGATTGGCAACGCCCCTTAAAAAACACAGCTGCAATACCATTTTTTTCCACGGGGAGGAGCAGCGATTTGTGAAGTTGCATTGACAAGCCAGATCAACGTTTCTGAAGAGGATGGCAATAAACCAGAGTTTAAGTCCCGTTGAAAGAAGTGCAGTTTTCTCGCTTACCATGTCCAAAACCTGACTTGAGCTGAGGCGATATTACGCCAATACGGCGCATTGCTCTAAACGTTGGTGGTATATCTGGGTTGTTATTCGTTTGTTCAATAATGCTGATTTGTTTACACTGAGTCCCGATGATTAACTATGCAATATTAGTTAGTTGTACGGCCTTGTAATGTCTGTCATTCATTTGTTATAACAGACAGACAGTTGACGTGGATTATTCAGGCATCGCGTGGGGAAAACAATACGAACATAAACACTTCTCAAAACATCCACTTCAACATGTTCCAGGTTTCCTACAAAACTGGCATGACTTTCCCTTTGTGTTGGGCAATGTATCAACATCGGGTTATTTGAGCTGTTGCTCATTTTATTGGCGACTGTTTGCCTACATCTGGCGCTGCGCATATGTGGAATACAACGGTAAAATAATGTGTTCTTACTTCCCTTTTCTGTTTGCGCAGTCCCATTATATTCACCAGTTATTTCATTTTATTAAACGCAGGTTGATTTTGTCATTATGTCACACGGAGTTTGCTCCGAGCTAAGCTGGCAATTTAGAAGCACTTCTCCATAAGCAAACGGAGAGAGGGGAGGGGCGCTGCACAGATGCAGCTGTGCGTATTCTGATTAATGCAAGAACAAGATAAGTAACAGTAAATAGCTGCAGCTGGCTCCTGCTGGGGCTCAGCGCTTGCACTGGCTATGTTTCTGTTTTCATCTTTAAAAAATCTTTATCTCAAACAATCTCAACAATCATAGCTTGCTACTGGTAACATCATAATAATCTACAGCACAATTGGTCTGTTTCTTAGCACAGGGTGCAGCAGGGTGTCCTGGGAAAGTGAAGTGTGTATTGTAGCTGGCTGACGAGACAGCAGCAAGACCACTAAAGTCCGCAATGCGACTGCTTTTCACTAACCTGGAATGAGCGAAACATTACGCGCTCATATCAAAGACGTGTACTTCTGGACAGGGCCGGCTCTAGGTCTTTGGCTGCCCTAGGCGAGATTGAGTTTTAGCGCCCCCCCCCCCCCCCCCCCCCCCCCGAAAAAAACCCTCTAATAACATCTAAATAACACTTTAATCTAATCACTCTATTCTATTACTTTTAATCAATGTACAGTGCATGGACAATAAACAAGAAGTCATTTTTATCTTTTTCATTATTGTTATTATTGTTAATCATTATTCACATAAAGTGTCACAAAGTAAAATGACCACACAAATTCAATACATATCTCCATATAATGGGCAAAAACTCTTCCGCACCCTGTTCAAAGTGTAGTGCATGGACAATAAACAAGAAATTATTTTTAGTTTCTTTTTTGCTATTAAAAGTTGTCATCTCTGAAGAATTAACAAATTAAATGAATAAAAAATTCTACAATTCTAAATTGTGCAAACTTAAGCACCCTGTTAGGACATCAATGGGCTGTATTTTCAAACAAAAGTGCTATTATGGGTACTTTGTTATTGAAGTAACATTACAATGGGACTCGTCTGGTCTTCCTAATGGCAAATTCCTTGATAATATCATCAAATGATATTTCTCTTGAGATCTCTTGGTTGATGCTCATTAGAGCAAGCCCATTCAGACGTTCTTGACTCATTGTTGACCTTAAGTATGTCTTCAGCAGTTTTAATTTTGAAAAGCTTCTTTCAGCAGAAGCTACTGTCACAGGTAGTGTAACAGCAGAGGTAAGGAGCGCATATTTCTACATCCCCAGCCACATCAGAGGTGTTGTAAAAAAGGTTTTCAACCTTTCATGAGCCAGGGCGCACTTTTTTCAATGAAAAAATCTCAAGGCACATCACCAATAGAAAATGTTGACTGAAACTAAAACGCTGTTGCCAATATTTACAATATACAGTCATTCTATAATTTTCCACGGTACACTTGGTGATCTCTCACGGCACACTAGTGTTCCGCGGTACTAGAGTTCGGCAGCACAGTGGTTGAAAACACTGTACACCACTGATGCACTTGGTAACATCTCCATTCAATAACTCCATCCCTCCTTTTTGGTGGGGTTTTGGTCGCCCTTGGCGCCCCTGGGCACACTGCGCTCTAGGCAATCGCCGGCGCTGGTAAAGAGAACACATCTGAGTGCTTGTTTCGTTTCCCTGCAGGCTTGACGCACTGAGATTGTTTCTTGTTTTCAATGCGTTTATTATATTTTCCTCCAGGAAGCTCTTCGCAACATGGTTGCTTGAATGAGCTGCTAAACTGTCATTTTAATGAGAACGCAGATCAACAAAGCAACTTTGTTTTATTAAAAAAAAAAAACGTGCCAGGCACCATTGGAATATCTCGCTGCGAAACGTGTTCGGTGCATAAAAGACCTTTACTTCAGCCCAGACTGCTCAACGACACCGACAGACTGCTCCAAGTGCAGCCATATTCAAAACAAGCAACAGATCTATGTCAGTTATCTACATTATGCAAAAACACTCTTTAGCCAACAACACTTAGGCTATTACATGGCCAAAACAGAGAATAGCCGCAGATGCGCACTTGAGCGCTTATTGTTTCATGATTAACAACCACCACCACACCCCACCCCGCTTTTTTTGACAAATCGCACCCTGACTACATGCTTTGCTGTACAATTAAATTAGGCTAAGACATTATAATGCTGACTCGTTTTCAGAATAGTGGAAGTCATAATTTTTCTCCCCCCGTTTCTGCGCCCCTGGATGGACGCAGCACCCTTAGCATTTGCCTATATTGCCTATGCCATGGGCCGGCTCTAAGTACAGTGAATGGTTTCTGTTTACAACACGATGTTTCATTCATCCCGCATACGTGTTTCAATTGTCCCGACAGTGCGGGACGGTTGAAACGAACAACATATTGCGTTCAAAGTTAAAATCAGCGTGATACCTTAACGGCTGTGTGAAATTACATCTGCAACTAATAGAATACACATGTGGGTTGTATGATCTATGACAAAGTAATTTTCATCTGCTTCATTATCTTTGAAAATAACCATTAAGTAAAAAGTGTTTCATTTGTCCAGGCCCCTACTTGGAATTTGGACATACCATTTCACCCAAATTACACAAACCAACAAATTCAGCATCTTTGTAAATTTTACTTCAACCACATGTTGCCAGAATTGGTAAATGACTACATGACCAACAACAAGGAAATGTAGACCATGCAGCAGAAAAAAAAATGCTCATGTAGGGTACAGCTGACTGTTGTTTAAGTTTCACTGGAAGTATGCCTGGGATCAATCGACCTTAGGGGCTTTGTTATTGTTCCCGTCCTGAATGGGTGTATACACTGCTCTGGTTTTCGTGTGAGAGGAGCGCCCTCTAATGGCGACACTATGTAATGCAATGAATGAGCGTGTTTGGGCATGTTTAGACTTTGCATAGAACAAGGGGGGTTCATGGAAACCACATGGGAGAAGGCAGGAATCCGCACGGTATCCGCACGGAGAGGAAAAAAGTAGAAGGCTCCTACTGTATGCTGTAAGAAATGAGAGCAGAAGGTTCCCGAGTGGGATGGATACTGTCCCGCCCTAACAGGCCAGCCTTGCCCACAGAACTACTCCAATTATCTATAAACCTCACATTGCTTTCAGAGCACCACCTGGACAACCAGCAGTTCAGCGACCATAAGCTATATTGCCATGCCACATTGGGATGGGGCCAGAGCATATTACAGCATTGGCTATCGCCTTTGCTAATTTAAACACCTCTACAAAGTTACTCTTCGTCACTTCAAACTGATGAAGGCATCTATCATTAACTCCTACATGAATAACTATTTTTTGGAAACCTATGTTTGCCTAAGACCCTAAGATTACCTGCTGTGTCTTGTGCTCCTGGTATGCACCTGACTAAAGCTGCTGGTGCCCCTAAAGGCCAGGCTAATTTCACATGCCATAAGAGAGTCTCCTATAACCAGAGCTCTTTCAGGTTTCTTAGCGGATGCTTTACTGAGGAGAACAAACCTGTTCAACACATGAAGCAGAGAGGAGTGGTGCTCCTGTGGGTGAGCCTCAGCATTAGCTGTGGCTCTGTGTTTATACCACCATGTCGCCACCCATTTGCCCCACTGTGAGGGCTCTAATGCTGTCGTTGGGGGATTGCTAACTCCATCTAGGGCATCCAGACTTCCCCTACAGAAACAACACTGCTCTCATTTTCACTAACCCTCTCAAGTCTGGATGTGCATCTCCAAGTCTGCAGTCTTCTCCGTCAGAGAGCTAACTAATATACACATCTCAAATGAAGCTATTACTAACAGTGGAGGAAGAATGACTAAACAGCCTGCACTCGGCACACTGAGAAAGCTGAATGTGTGCCATGATAAATGGTTTATGTACCTTAATCAAATGGTTTCTGATTGCTGTCTTTGCACGGGAAAGAAAAAAACTTGCTGTCTTTGATGTTCTCTGGGAAAAATGAAAATGCAGAAGGTGGTAAAGTGAAAATACTACAAATATAAAATGATGGAAAATTATTTATAGAACAGATGAAAAAGATTATAGATTAAACGCTGACACAGAGGAAAAAAGACTCCAGGCAAACAATTCAAAAACGGATATCATCATACAGCTGCAGGTCTGTCTTGGACATTCGGGTGAAGAGAGGACTGAGCTGTCAACTGTGGTGGTTTTCCCAAAAGCCTCTTAACACTATGAGCATCTTTAACTATGAGAGAATGTTCATTGTGCTGCTTGCTCTACCATTTAACGATGATGTTACGATGCTTTTGGGAAACTCTGCACTGATCACGCCCTGGTAGTAACTTGGAGCAGATGGTGGGGGAGATGCTGGATTGACTGGCAAACCCAAACATGCAGTGTGGGTGTGCTGGGAACATTTAGCAGAGCCCTGTCAGAGAGATCTTCAACTTGCACCTCCAGCAAAGCTTCTGCATTCTGAGAGAAGCTTGGGACATTGAGTCCGCATGGACCATGTTCCTTGCCTCTATTGCTGACATGGCTGTACGGAGCTGTGGTCGCAAAGCTGTTGGTGCCAGTCATGGTGGCAACCCCCGAACCCAGTGGTGGACACCAGTGGTTAAGGGAGTCATCAAGTTGAAGAAGGAGGCCTTCCAAGCCTGGTTGCCTTGTGGACCTTCTGAAGCAACTGATGGGTATTGACTGACCAAGCAGAGCGTTGCTGCAGCAGTTTGTGGAAGCAAAAACTCTGTTGTGGGAGGAGTTTGGTGAGGCCATGGAAAAGACTTTTGGTTGGCCTTGGATTCTGGCAAACTGTCAGGTGACTCAGGAGGGGAAAGCAGTGCTTTGCCCATGCTATTTACAGCAAGGATGGAGTGCTGTTGACCTCAAGCGAGGTTGTCAGGCAGTGGAAGGAATACTTCGAGGATCTCCTGAACCTGTTTGACGTGCCTTTCATAGAGGAGGCAGAGTTGGAGGACTTGCCCATAACTCGAGTTGAGGTTGTTGAGGTAGTTTAAAAAAAAAAAAAACTCCTCAGTGGCAGGGCTCTGGGAGTGGATGAGTTCCTGAAGGCTTTGGATGATATGCTATGTTGGTTGACATGCCTCTTCAACATCATGTGGAGGTTAGGGACAGTGCCTCTGGACTGGCAGACTGGGGTGGTAGTTCCCATCTTTAAGAAGGGGGATCAGAGGGTGTATTCCAACTTCAGGGGGATCACACTCCTTAGCCTCCCTGGGAAGGTTTATGTCAGGGTACTGGAAAGGAGGATTCATCTGTTGGTTAAACCTCAGATTCAGGAGGAATAATGCAGTTTTCATCCTGACTGTGGAACACTAGACCAGCTCTTTACCTTCTCAAGGATGCTAGAGGGTTCATGGGAGTTTGCCCAACCAGTCCACGTGTTATTTGTGGACTTGGAAAAGATATACAACCATGTCCCTTAGGGAGTCTTGTGGGAGGCACTTTGGGAGTGTGGAGTACCAGACCTGTTGATTTACAGGCTATTAGGTCCCTGTATGAATGGAGTGAGAGTTTGGTTTGCATTGTTGACAGTAAGTCAGACTTGTTCTCAGTGGGCATTGGATTCCGCCAGGGCTGCCCTTTGTCACAGATTCTGTTGATAATTTTTATGGACAGGATTTCTAGGTGCAGTCAGGGGGTGGATAGTGTCCGGTTTGGGGGCATCAGGATCGTGTCATTGCTTTTTGCAGATAATGTGGTTCTTTTGGCTTCATCAAGCTGTGACCTCCAGCATGCCCTGGGATGGTTTGCAGCCAAGTGTGAAGTGGCTGGTATGAGAATCGGCACCGCCAAATCGGAGGCCATGGTCCTTGGCTGGAAAAGGGTGAAATGCCCTTTCCAAGTTGGGGGCATGTTACTGTCTCAAGTTGAGGAGTTTGAGTATCTCAGGGTCTTGTTCATAAGTAAAAGAAAAAAAAGGAACAGGAGATTGACCGGCAGATTGGTGCAGTATCTGCATTCCTGTGGATACACACTACCGATCTGTCATGGTGAAGATGGAGCGGAGTCAAAAAGGTAAAGCTGTCAATTTACCAGTCAACCTACATTCCTATCCTCACCTAAGGTTACAAGCTTTGGGTAATGACTGAAAGAATGAGATTGTAGATACAAACAGCAGAAATGTGCTTCCTTTGCAGGATATGTGGGCTCAGCCTTAGGGTGAGAAGCTCAGACATTTCGGGAGGGGCTCAAAGTACAGCCACTGCTCCTTCACATCAAAAGGAGCCAGCAGAGGGGAGTTTGGGCATCTAAGATGTCTCCGAGATGCCTCTCAGGGAAGGTATTTCAGGCTTATCCAACTGGGAGGAGGCCCTGGGGCAGACCCAGGACATGACGGAGTGATTTTATATTTCTTAGTTGCTTTGGTATGCCCCTGGAGGAGCTGGAGTTGTGGCTGGGGAGAGGGAGTTTTGACCATGTCTGTGAAGATTCTCAGTCATCTAAGTCATAGTAAACTGTGGGTGGTAAAAGAGAGCAACTGGACTTGCTTGAAGATTCTTGAAGACGTTTCACCTCTCATCCGAAGGGCTTTTTCAGTTCTGTCTGACTAATTGGGAGTATCAGGTATTTATCCTCTCATGGATGAAAAGCAATCCTAAGGTGTCGTTGAGTCATCTTATTGGTGTGGGTCACTGGGGGCTGGGTGTGAACGGCCTAGAGCAGGGGTGGCCAACCAGTTGGAGACCAAGAGCCACATTTTTTACTGTATTACCGCAAAGAGCCACATCATACACATGGGCACACGAACATCACCCATCCCTTCCTCTCTCTCTCTCACACACACACACACACACACACACACACACACACACACACACACACCTCTGCTCAGCCAGATTAATAGTAAATGTCACACACCAACATATTTACTCCTACAGTACTAAGACCACAGGCTGAGGCCAGTCATTTTTAACAATGAACATTGTGTGCACTTACTATGCATGCTGCTTAGTGGGACTCATGGCATTACCAAAAAAAAAAGCCACACCATACACATGACCGCACATGAACATCGCCCCCCCTCGCTCTCTCTCTCTCTCACACACGCTCAAGCACGCACCTCTGCTCAGCCAGATTAATAGTAAATGTCACACGCCAACATGAGATAAATTTACTCCTTCAGTCAGTACTAATACCACAGGCCAGTCATTTACAGCAATCAATATTGTGTGCACTTACTATGCATGTTGCTTAGTGGGACTTCTGACATTCCTTGCCTTGAACAATCCTCTTCAAATCTGCCTTGTATTCCGTCGTTGCCACTCGAAGCAGTTCTTTCACATGGGTTTCAGTCAGAACAGAACAATGCTTTGACTTCACGTGTTTCATGGTAGAGAACACAGACTCGCAGACGTATGTTGACCCAAACATTGACAGTATCTTAAGCGCAGCCCGTTTCACATTCAGGTATTTTCCCAATGGCACACTTTTCCAAAACTCAATGGTGCCTTCCCTCAAAACAGGTTTCAGTTGGTCTTCCTCACGAAGATCGATCATCTCCAACTCAGCCGCAGCCTCATCTGTGACAAGCGGGGCTTTCAAACAGTCCATCTCCGCATTGAATGGGTCGACGAGGAGCGTAACCTGTGGCCTTTTCAGTTGTATATCACGGAACCGGGTTACAAAGCTTTCGTGCAGGTTTTCAATTAGTGTTGCATATCTGGCTCCTTGCTTATTCAGGGAGGCAGGAAGCTTTGAAATGAGCTAATGACGACTGACATATAAGGCAGAATGGCTTGCCATTACGTTCAACAAAAAAGTATAAACTCTCCCACTCTGTTAAAAATGTCCTATGTTCGTCTTCATATTTTCGTTTTGCTGTGCATTTTTTCATTGCCATTTTGAGAGGCTACTTGACACAAGATACACCTTGCCCAAAAACTTAGCGATTATCTCACGCACATGCGCATTTGACATGACCTGAAAATACCGTAATATACCCAAGCAAAGCGAAGATGCATTTGACGAAAATACCATATTGAACTCAAGCAAAGCGCACACGCACATTAAAAAAAAAACACACAAACTTCGATATGAACGTAAGAGCCGCATAACACCGGGCAAAGAGCCGCATGCGGCTCGCGAGCCGCGGGTTGGCCACCCAAGGCCTAGAGAGTCGTTGGGGTGATCAATGGTTGTTGGTTCTCTCTGTCCTCCTGTGAGTCACTGAAAACAGCTGGGTTTTGGTGTGCATTCAGTTGTCTGGGAAGTGTGCCAAGGACCGCATTGTTAGGTTGCTGATAAATGGTGTCTTAAACCGCCACCTCTGTTCAGCGATGGCCGTTCCAGGTTGACAAAAATGACTTCTTTAACTCCTCGCTCATACCAACGATCCTCTCTGGCTAAAATGCGTACGTTGCAAAAAAAAAAATGAGTGTCCTTTGTTGTTAAGGTGAAGATAGACAGCAGAGTCCTGGCCTGAGGAACTGGCTCTCCTGTGTTGAGCCATGCGCCTGTGAAGCAGTTGTTTTGTTTCCCCAATATACGAATCCGTGCATTCCTCACTGCACTGAATTGCATACACTACTGGTCCACCCTAAGGACAGAATAGCCAGACACAAACAGGACAATGTAGTGTATGCAATTCAGTGCAGTGAGGAATGCACTGACTCATATATTGGGGAAACAAAACAACCGCTTCACAGGCGCATGGCTCAACACAGGAGAGCCAGTTCCTCAGGCCAGGACTCTGCTGTCTATCTTCACCTTAACAACAAAGGACACTCATTTCAGGATTGCAACGTACACATTTTAGCCAGAGAGGATCATTGGTATGAGCGAGGAGTTAAAGAAGCCATTTTTGTCAACCTGGGAATGCTGAACAGAGGTGGCGGTCTAAGACACCATTTATCAGCCACCTACAATGCAGTCCTTGGCACACTTCCCAGACAACTGAATGCACACCAAAACCCAGCTTTTTTCAGTGACTCACAGGAGGACAAAGAGAACCAACAACCATTGATCACCCCAACGACACTCTAGGCCATTCACACCTAGCCCCCAGTGACCCACACCAACAGGATTACTCAACGACACCTTAGGATTGCTTTTCATCCTTGAGAAGATAAATACCTGATGCTCCCTATTAGTCAGACAGAACTGAAGAAACCTTTCGGATGAGAGGTGAAACGTCTTCAAGAGTTTTGACCATCACTTCTGAGACTGTTGCCCTGGATTGAATGAGCAGTAGAAAATGGATGGATGGGTAAGCAAAAGTAAATGTTGACTTATGGAAAAAAAAAAAATTTTCAAGGTTGACCTTCCACAGAGTTACTCTAAGCCATTTAGTTTTTAATTTTATTAATTACTTATTGGAGACAAAAGATTAGGCCAGTGTTTATAAAACTCTTTCATGCTTTGAGTGTTGACAGGTTTGAAGGATTATTTTTATTTATTATTTTTTTATTTTTTAAATAAGAGCCTGCTATGGTTATATTTGTGTGATGTGTTACAGAGGCCTGCAGCGCTGGTGTGCAATCTGCCAGTGTCACTTTATTGGTGATCTTATCGAACACAGAAGAACCAAGAAGCACAAGGTATGATTAGTCATGGAAAGCACACAAAATAGTTCATTTTTGTAAAGCTCTGCTGCTGATATTCTCATGTTAATCACAGATGGCGAAGGTTTCTTCTAGACCATTTTGCACAGTGTGTGAGCGACACTTCAGAACTCCTCGCAAGTTTGTGGAGCACATGAAGTCCCCAGAGCACAAACAGAAGGTTGAGGAGGTGTGTACACTTGAGTGTAAAAGTTTGAGAAAGCATGAATATTTTCCCCTTAATTTTCAGTACATCTCCCAAAAAAAAGAAGGAAAGAGAGAAAAAAATGTGGGTACATTCTGCAACAAGACAATAATCCAAACCATGAGGGGAAAATGAACAGCTAAAATAATTTGAAAAGACTCAGAAGAAAGATGATTTGCCATGTCCCTCCCAGTTTCCAGATCTGGTCAGGATGTATGGTGATGGAACTTTCATACTTCATGCTTAAGATTTACACTTGGAATGAACTCTTGCTCCTTGCTGGCAGTATTGACAGTACATGTGTACATTTCATCCACTGTTAAGGTATCAACATACACCATTTCTGTGACAAAGAATAATCATCTATGAAATCTACAACACTAAATATTTGGTGGGGGGGTTTTTCCCCCCATTTTAAGACCTAATAGTCCAATTGCTGTGTCTGAATCAGAGTCTAAAGCAAAGTAACATTGGCTGAGGGGCATATAGGAAGTGATGGGGCTAAAAACTTGCTTGTAAACCTCAGAATCTTTTATTCACAGAAATAAGGTGATAGAAAAAGATTAAAAACCATTTGGTAGATGGCTAATGGATCACTTGGATCAGCTGAACATGGATGAATAATAATAATAATAATAATAATGGGTGGCACGGTGGTGTAGTGGTTAGCGCTGTCGCCTCACACCAAAAAGATCCGGGTTCGAGCCCCGTGGCCGGCGAGGGCCTTTCTGTGCAGAGTTTGCATGTTCTCCCCGTGTCTGCGTGGGTTTCCTCCGGGTGCTCCGGTTTCCCCCACAGTCCAAAGACATGCAGGTTAGGTTAACTGGTGACTTTAAATTGAACGTAGGTGTGAATGGTTGTCTATGTGTCAGCCCTGTGATGACCTGGCGACTTGTCCAGGGTGTACCCCGCCTTTCGCCCATAGTCAGCTGGGATAGGCTCCAGCTTGCCTGCGACCCTGTAGAACAGGATAAAGCAGCTAGAGATAATGAGATAATAATAATAATTAAGTTTAAAATATTTTGTGTATTGAGAATTTTTCTTTTGTTCTTTGATCCTGATATTCAGAACGCGTCATATTTCTGCAGCTCTACAGGTCTGTCCTTTGGCTCAGTTTGGTCCACCCAAAATGCACTGCATGTTTCATTCACTTAAATGAGGCTTGAGGCCTCTTTCAGGCAGGCTTGGACCAGTTATTTTGGTCCACAAATGAGTGTGTGAAAAGGTTC
The DNA here is from genome assembly GCF_027579695.1 of Neoarius graeffei. Lineage (NCBI taxonomy): Eukaryota > Metazoa > Chordata > Actinopteri > Siluriformes > Ariidae > Neoarius > Neoarius graeffei. The sequence goes on along the minus strand of NC_083592.1, from coordinate 22,453,670 downwards.
CCCCAGTTGGAACAGTCAACCTCTCGAGATCAGCAGTGATGGGAATAACGGCGTTAGAAATAACGGCGTTACTTTTTTTAGTAACGAGTAATCTAACTAATTACTTTTTACATCGTTATAACGCCGTTCCCGTTACTTACAATAAAATACTATGCGTTACTTTATTAAAGCTGTTTTCATCTGGCACGCTGCTCGTTCAGCCTTTCTTTACTCTGCTTTAGTGTGGGGCGGGGAGACGCGAGACAACGGCACAGTAAGCCAATCAGAGTAGATTTGGACAACATACGTAGGTAGGCCACGCCTACTGCACTACTGCGCGCTCTTTCAATCGGAAGACACAGCGATGGCGAGCGGTCAGCCCAACACTGCGCTTTCACACTGGAAATACAGCCATTACTTTTCATTACTTGAAATAAAAGGCAAGAGTGTTTACGTGCAATGCACATTATGTCGAGGAACAAAGCGTTTGTCCTCGTCAGTGGCCAGTAATTAGTAACATAATTTTAATAACTACAAAAATATATTAGTACATTTGATAGATGTCTTATCTCACATTGTCCCACAAAAATATTAATATAGTGTAGATAACATTACTAATTGGTTCTGTTAAGTGTCCATTTCAGTCATTAAACACATTTAACATTCACTTTTATTATGATTACACTAATTGAATTTGATTTTTTTTTTGAGGGGGAACAAAATGTAACGGAATAATTACTTTCCCTGGTAATTAGTTACTTTCATGACAAAGTAACTCCGTTACTAACTCAGTTACTTTTTGGGAGAAGTAACTAGTAACTATAACTAATTACTTTTTGAAAGTAACGTGCCCAACACTGGAGATCAGTGCCTTCGTGCCACCTGCAGAATTCTGGGGCGAAAAAACACCGCGAAAAACAGAACAGAAAAAAACAGAGATTGGTTCACCATTGTTTATTCACAGTCCTTTCACCAAAGATAGAGCATTCAAAAAAAACTTTTATAACATCGAAAAAGCTGTTTATCTCTCTAAAAGGCAGCTGTATTTGTGTGTTGTGTCTGTCGTATATATGTGTGTGTGTGTGTGTGTGTGTAGATGTGTGTGCGTGCATGTGTGCATGCGTGTGTGCGCGCGCGTGACTTTGGCGGCGTTTGTGTGTGTAGGATGTGTGTGTGTATGTGAATGTGTTCTTGTGCTAAGTCAGCAAATCACATCTTAATTCCATCAATATGAGTGAAACCTTGGATCAATCATAAGCAAAATATCCTGTACATATATTTCATATCAACAGATGTTCTTAACAACTCAGCGTTTACGCACGACAAGGCGCGAGATGTTTTTACGACAATTTTAAACAAAGACTATGTTTAGTCTAACAAAGAAGTGTCTTCTCCACTGGACGAAGGTCAGGTTACACAGGAATAGTTTAAAATCACTGTTATAGTATATGTAATAGTCTAAAATAATAAAGGATCTTAAAAAGCTCTAAAATATTAAAATCATAAAGTCTTAACACATAAATTACCTTGTGCAGCAATAAGGCTAATATAAATCTATAAAACTAAAACTAACATGAATCACTTAATGCAGCTTTAAATCTAACATTAAATCTAACATTCAATCATTTCAATTTCAAATTCAACACTGAAGAGACTGGTTAAATCTAACAATCCTAAATCACGTGTAGCTATAAAACTAACTTAAATCATGGCTTTAAATCTAACAATCCCCCCTTGATACTATTTTATAGTATCAGATTAGATTTTAATTAGATTAGTGTTACACCTTAGCAGGACGACGATAATATACATTGTTTTCCCTATGCGGGGGTTTATGGGTAAAAACATTTATCATTTTATACATTCTATCCATTAGGCATTTAAAAATGCAGGGTCCCAGAAAAATAAACAAAAGAAAAACCACAATCACAGGTATACACATGTATAACAGCTTTCTCCGACCATAGCACAAACACCCCCCTTTTCTGACAACAAAATATCAAGGGCCATACGATTTTGAGTAGTCATTAGACCCAGGGCAGTTAATTCAGTCCTAATACCATCTACAGCTCTAGTGGTTTCATTAACAAAGCTGGCTAAGCGATAATGTGTTATTTCTACTTCCCTCCACAGATCAGATATGCCAAAATGAGGAAACATCGATGTCCAGAAACGATGCCATTTTAGAAGTAAGCTGATGTGTCAGGGGTGGGAAAGTACCATAGACATCTCGTTTCGGGCGATGAGCAGAGAGGGGATGGATAGCAGTGATAGCGTTCTTGAGTCGTATGGGAGCACAAACGCCTGACCACTTGGTGGGAAAAGAAACCAAGAGATCAGATCTATTACCCCAGTACCAGTTTAATGCTAATTTAGCACCAGGATAATTATTAGGGTGTGGTAGAACACAATCAGGATGAGCCCTACATGTATTATTGACATACCCGATACTGTTGCGTGTACAATTAGTTAGCAGAGGGTTACATTGGCATGAATTTGGGACCTAGTGAGGACATGGAGAGGTGGCGGAATTCTGATCATATATGTGTCAGAAAACAGAATCCAGGGACACATGTCTGCCCGGGGGCATTTTGAGTTATTGACAGATTCAGAAAGTACAGTTTCTAAGCTTTCCAATGATGCCTTCCATGTGGAGATCTGACAATATTTGAAGAATGTGTGGCCTTTTGAAAGTGTATACTTCTTAAAACAGGAAAGGGAGAAAATCGCCCTCAAAGTTTTCCATCTCAGCTACTCTGGGTGTAGGGTGGGCACATAATGGTGCTCATTTGCATGATATTAAGGAAAGCTCTACCCCCTACTAGCTAGCACGATACTACTTTCATGTAAACAAATCACCACGTCAATTTTCCTTCCATGCAAAGTATGCCCAAAACAATTATGAAGTACAAAAATAAGTCCTAAAGTATATTTTAACGTTTTGTGGTTGAAAAATTACTCACACCGTAAGAAAGAAAGATAGCACGATGATGACACAACTAACACACTAGTTTCATGTAAAGCCTCGGTCACAACCGGCCGTACCGTGCTCCTATGGCCGGTCTACATGCAAAAACCGCATGAAACGCACGAGAGCGCGCATGAAACGCACGAGAGCGCCCATGAAACGCACGAGAGAGCGCGTGTGTTGTGCTGATTTTCGAGCCACAGACCGGCCACAGAGGTTCTTTGTCATGTCAAACAAACTCAACGGGTGCTTACGTTTTTTTCAGGTTGCAAGACAAACTTACGGCCAACGCGCGTCTTTCTCCGTGAACAAAAAAAAACCCGCAGCGATTTGGGAAACGCCAAAAATCACATGGCCAACGTCCGGTTGTGACCTAGGCTTAACCAAACCACAACACTCTCCGTTACATGCAAAAATAACCACACAGCCTTAGATTAATAAACTTACCCCATCAGAAAGAGAAACGGCGCTTTGCACACACCAATGCCTCCGATGGAATGTAATCCTAGAACGGTCCGTGTATCATCCAATCATTCAAGTGTTCCATTCAATCTGAAAAACGAGGTTGCGGTTTTTTTTGCTAGAAATGGTTATCTCCGATGTAAATACCGTGTGTCTGTTTGCTTCGCGGTGTTTCAGCTCCTCTGTGCTCTGTTTAGTAACTCATTCCATAGTGAAATTGCATGCCTGTATGCAGCTAAGTAGCCATGGGCTCAACTCGGATCATACAGCTGATTCGCGAAAAAAAACCCAAAAGACTTAAATCATCATGTGAATGGCCCATATGGTAATTTACCCACACCCCCCAGCAGGCTACAGTCCTGACAAAAACGAGACAATTTGCAACAAAAAATGTATGCTTTTCCAACAAAACAATCTATTATCTGAAATACTGATTGCATTCTTCAAGATCTCAACTTGCACATGATGGAAAAAAACAAAAATCACAAATTTCGAAAAAAAATGCTTCTTTTGCGATTATCTCTGATTCGTTTCAGCCGACATGTGTCCCTGGATTCGGTGAGGGGTCACATATGTGATTACATTGAGAGTTAGGAATTTGTCCCAAATACACGTTACTTCTTTTAGAGTAATTTGTTTTAAAACAGTGAGGGAAAATGAAATTAGAAGGCATATCTACCTGCAAAGTAGTGAGGATAGAATCTTGTAGTATAATGTCGGGGGTATTTGTGCCAGATACTGAAGAAGTCTGGTTTAACATTGCTACCACAGAGGGGTGCAGAGAGTAATTACAAAAAGGGCCCCAAAATTTAAAAGGTTGGCCCTTTGGGCCCCAAGCATAATATAAACTTCAGAGCATAGTGGCAAAGGTGGGAGTGTAATAATAGTAGAAGGCGGCATCAAATGACATACATAACTTTCGTTCGTGTGTGTTCGTGCAGTCCAGTTAGCGAATTGCCAGATGATGTTGTCTTGAGGTCCAGCTCGAGCAGGTAACCCTGCTCCGAGCAGCAGTAGAGTGGTCACGAAACTTGTGATGAGGACTATCATGGTTGTAGTGAGGATGACTGGTCCCAAACGGGGTGCGAGATCGCTTCCCCTCTTTGTTCACAACGTCTTGCAGGTAATCTGAGGATTCTCAGTCGGCCAGGGCTGCACACAGGTCACGTCAAATCTGTGTAGAGCTCAGAGAGAGAGAGAACAGAGACTGGATAGGGACACAGAAAAAATGTTAATAGCAAACTTGTCATTGTAACACAGCTTTGTTATGGAGCCTTCTTCAATCGCGTGGCATGGATCCACTGAGGAAAAAGGTCAGTTAAAACAGCAGTACGAGTAATGGTGACTATTTCTGCAGGCCCACTATATCTAGGTTCTCCCAATTGTCCAAATCGTTTAAAAAGTCGCACCAGCACCTTGTCTTCCACTTGGAAGGGGTGTGTGGGTGCTGATGGTGGAGACGATATTGTACTATTGACCTTAGTACAAATTTTATGCAACTTATCGATAAGGGCTGCAGAATACTCATCCATATGTGTTTTCAAATCAGAGGTACCCAGAGCCGGAGTCCCCTTCCTCCAGGGGAGAGGGAAAGGTCTTCCAAAAATAATTTCGTAGGGGGAGTATCCACCTAGACTAGTTTTTGATGTCATACGAATTTCATCCAGAGTGGCTGGCAATAAGTCTACCCAATTTTTCGAACCTGTGGCCTGCATGGCCTTAGTTAGTTTGTCTTTCAATGTTCGATTAGTACGTTTTACGATACCAGAGGATTGAGGGTGGTACGGAATGTGAAAACGCCAGCTTAGTGAGAGATACTTACAAAGGTCTTGTGTGACTTTTGAGGTGAAAGGGGTACCTTTGTCTGAGTCTATGGCGTCTGGAGCCCCATAACGAGGTATTATTTCTTTTGCCAGAATACGAGTAACTACCTTCGTGTTCTCTCGAGAACAAGGAAAGGCTTCTACCCATTTAGAGAATTTGTCCACAATCACCAGGAGATATTTAAACGGCCCACAGGGAGGCATGCGTGTGAAGTCAATTTGCCATTCTAGGAATGGAGACGTAGGTATGGGTAAACACTCGTGTTTCGCAACTGCTTTAGAGGGATTATTTTGTGCGCAGATGAGGCATCTCTCGAGAATTGAGTCCACCAAACTGTTTAAATTGGCTATACAAAAATGTTTGTTCATGTCCCCCTTCACCCCCCCTTCGTGCACGATGTGTCATGCTGTGAAATTCATGCACGAGGAAGGGAAGGCAATGAGATGGAAGACAAAGGCGGCCATCCTGACTGTATCATAGACCATCAGAGGCAACATAAGCGCCCTGTAACTGCCAAAAGGCAGAATCATTTGGAGAGGCTGAAGCCTGTAAAGAAAAAAGATCAAGATCCGGAATCAGTGTACTGGCAAGGCAAGACGTATTACATGGCGAAGGATCTAGGCCAGGAGACATGACACCAGAAGCAGCAGCGAGTTTTGCAATATGATCAGCAAGAGAATTACCCATGATTTCAGGTGTGTTTCCCGAGGCATGCGCTTTAGTTTTAACTATGGCGAGTGACGTAGGGAGATGACAAGAATCAATGAGATTTTGTACTAAGGTAGAGTGTGAAATGGGCTTCCCATCTGCGGCGTGGAAGCCTCGAGACTGCCAAATTTTCCCAAAATCATGAGCCACACCAAAGGCGTAACGAGAGTCTGTGTAGATTGTGACATCTTTGCCCTGAAACAAAATACAAGCACGCATTAGCGCATACAACTCGGCTGCCTGAGCCAAAGAGAAAGGAAGAGCATAGGCCTCATGCACAATATCAGGCAGTGAACACACAGAATAACCACAGAGGAAATCTGTGGAGATCTCTCAGACCTTTTAATGATCTCCCCTCCTCCCTTTGGGCTGAACACAAGGATGAGGTTGGCCTAGTTCATTGTGTTCCTTATGAAGCTAAGCTTAAACACGTGCTTCCTGTTTATGTTAAACAGTATCCTCTCTCTGAAAACAAGGCCAAAGAAATCGATGTCATCCTACAGTCTCTTCTTGAGCAAGGCGTGGTGAGACCGTGTACCAGCTCGTACAATACACCTGTCAATCCAGTACCTAAACCTGATGGTACCTGGCGTTTTACACAGGACTTACGCAAGATTAATGAACTGATTGTCCCTGTGGCACCCATTGTACCTGACGTATCTGAGGGTTTAGAACAAGAGCCATCAACAAAGAGTACTTCCCCCGTCCCTAGAGGGCTGGAGGAAAGATCAGACCTGATACTGGTAGTATGCAAGATTTCAGATAGACAATCATGATCGGTGTTCTCCAGAGTGTCGTCCTGAGAATTAAGAAGGCGTGCGAGAGCGTGACCTACAGTATTGAAAGAGGATGTGGCACGAATTTCGAGATTGTCAGTAGAAAAGAGAATGGTTTCATATCCGGAGCATCGCTGTGCAGTCATATGCTGGGTCTGTAAATTTTGCAACACCTGTTTAACTTGATGTGACAAGTGCAAGATCAGTGGGTGAGAGAAAACCAATTTTTCCACATCTAAAACCATCAGAGCACAGGCGGCGACAGCCCTTAGACACACAGGTAAGCCTTGAGCAACAGTGTCTAATGTTTTGGATAAAAACGCACAAGGACGCATCCCACCCCCATGCTCCTGGGCCAAAACAGCAGAAGCTGTGCTTTGGTGTTCACAGGCATAGAGATGGAAGAGCTTTGAGTAGTCAGGTAAACCCAGGGCCGGGGCTGAACAGAGAGCGCTTTTGAGGGAGTGATAAGCGTCCACCATAGTGTCAGTCCAGGTCAAAGGATGTTGCAGTGGATCGTGATGAGAGATTGCAGAACGGAGAATCTTGTCATATAGAGAGCAGTCAGGGATCCATTGTCTGCAGTAATTGATAAGACCCAGAAAAGACATCAGTGCATGTTTAGTTGCAGGGCGTTTTGTGTCTAGAATCATCCGCACCCGATCAGATGACAGCTTACGACAACCTTGTGAAAGTTCAAAACCCAGATACCTAACAGTGTCCATGCAAAATTGGAGTTTGGTTCTGGAAACCTTGAAGCCCTTGTGCGCTAGATGTTGGAGCAGGCGTAAGGAGGCGGCTTGGCAGATTTCCGGTGATTCAGCAGATACCAGAAGATCATCTGCGTACGTCAGGACCACAGAGCCCTGAGGGAGGGAGAGGTCACAGAGTGCGTTACGAATTATGGCTGAAAAAACAGCAGGAGAATCAATAAAACCTTGTGGTAGGCGTGTCCAAGTATACTGCTTCCCCCTGTGCGTGAATGCAAACAAAGCCTGTGTGTTTTCTTCAACAGGAACGCTGAAAAAAGCAGAACAGAGATCAATAACGGAAAAACAGCAATGATGAGCAGGAACTTGTGACATTACAGAGGAAACGTCAGGTACAATGGGTGCCACAGGGACAATCAGTTCATTAATCTTGCGTAAGTCCTGTGTAAAACGCCAGGTACCATCAGGTTTAGGTACTGGATTGACAGGTGTATTGTACGAGCTGGTACACGGTCTCACCACGCCTTGCTCAAGAAGAGACTGTAGGATGACATCGATTTCTTTGGCCTTGTTTTCAGAGAGAGGATACTGTTTAACATAAACAGGAAGCACGTGTTTAAGCTTAGCTTCATAAGGAACACAATGAACTAGGCCAACCTCATCCTTGTGTTCAGCCCAAAGGGAGGAGGGGAGATCATTAAAAGGATCTGTAGAAGAAATAAGTGTTTACAGAAGCCATGCAAACAGCAGAGATATTTGGAACAGTCATATGCGAAGAAAGATAAGATAAGGCGGGAGGCAGAAAGTCAGGAGTGCAAATAATCATTTTTGATCCCTGAAATGAAATGGATAAATGTAACAGACTCATTAGATCCCGCCCCATTAGATTAAAAGGACACTGTGACATAAACACAAAAGAGTGATGTTTACGAAGTGCTGTGTCAGCGGGACAGGTTACCAATAATGGAGGAGTGCAAGGGGAGGAGAAAGGGACCCCATCAATTCCCACAGAGCAAACAGTTTTGTTAGAAATAGGGCCCTCGTAGGATTTTCCCACAGAGGACATCGTAGCACCAGTATCAATTAGAAAAGGAAGCACCTTTCCATCTATAGCTAATTCTACGACAGGCAAATCATTGGCTAGATAAGAGTCGAAAGAACAATGTAGCATCACGGGGTCACAGCTCTGTAGGCAGCTCTAAGTTTGATATGGGCCTGTGGGGCGTTGCTGCGCGAAAGGGTTTGCCGTAGGGGCAGACAGATTAGGAGGAGGAGGAGGAAACATATCAGAAGATTGATGCTGCTGAAGATTAGGAGGAGGAAACATATGCTGTGAATTGGCTTCATCCGCCCTTTTTTTTCTACACTCGTTGCCAGTGTCCTCCTTTGCCACAATAGTGGCACGCTCCAGGGCGTACCCTACTCCATGGTACCCTGGCTTGCAGGCGGGTGCTCAAATTCTGGTTCCTTTGTTGTCTATTCATGTCCTCACGGGGCTGTGAGTAGCCACCAACCACAGAAAGGCAGGCTACCTGCTTACTATCCAGAATACCATCTCCCTCCATAGTTCTGATTTTTTCCCCTAGGGTTCTCACTGTCATATTACTACGGTCACTTAAATGATATTTCAGAACCTTCTGTATATCAGGACGACAATTATTCAAAAATGTCGAAATAAAGAGCGGATTGGCTTGCTGCTGATTTAATTGCATGTTTCCCAGACAAGTCCACATCTCGCTAAAACGCGTCAGAAACTTTTAAGTGAGTTCAGCATTCTCCTGTTTACAATTAGTAACCTGTGAAAGATCACTGTTAGCCTGTTATCGTGAGAGCAGATAACACGTCAATTGTTCCTTTAATTCACTCATGGCTCTATTGGTATCTTTCCAGTAGAACTTAAACTCACGCTTTGTGGTGGTGGTGCCGTCTTCTTTTGCCTTAGTTTTAACTACTTCGTACTCATCATTCTTAGGGTCTAAGCAGGGCACTGCAGCTAATAATGCAGCTTCATCATAACTATCGCTTAGAACAGCATGCAGGATAAAACGGTAATCTGCTCCGACCAGCTGGGAATGTCAACACATTTTTACGAGCATGTCTACAAAGTTAAGTGGTTTGTCTACCGAAGGCAACAGCTTGATAATATCTTTTAGGTCTGATGCCGAAGGCGGAGTGATCTTAAGTCCTCTTCCCCTCCGAACCCATACACAAGCGGCATTCACGGGGCGAGGCGGCGGAGGGGAACCCACATTATCGTTATCATCATCAGAGTCATCGTCTGTATTGGAATCGTTAGTCTCGTTTTTTTGTAACAGCGTGTTTGAGCTTACAGAGGGTTTTTCTTTATCTGCTTTAGGTTTATGAAGTTTAGCACCTGTGTCAAGAGATACAGGCACGCTAGGAACTCTATCAGCGGGACATGAAGTATTAGTTAACTCCGGATATAGTTTTGCAGGTGTGTATGCAGGAACATTTTTTGATCCTTCGTACATCGGCGGGAGAGCAGAGGCTGTATGTGTGGATCTAGACAAAGCAGGTTTTGCTTTATCGTCAGGCTTAGGGCATGGTACTGATTTTCTTTTGCTCTTTAGTCTCTTTAATTCCGTGAAAATCGTCCCATATTGATTTTATTTTAATCCATTCTAAATAGCCTTTGGTCATGTAATCATAATCCCATTCTGGGTTGCCAAATCCTTCATATATCTGTTTATGTGCCGAAGCGAGGTAGTTTGATTTAAAAGTTCCGGCACGAGGATAAATCAAAGACTGAGGCTGTGATTCTGTCCATTCGGCTAATTTGTCTAACCACGGAGTAGTGTAGAATTCTAAATCACATCGATTCATCCAATCCCGTGGAGTTTCTTCAGGGTCGGGTCTGAATACCTTATCACAATTACCCCCCATAACGGTTGCACGAAGGAATCAGTCTCGAGATTAATTATTATGTGTTTGACTCATAAAGCGCGCTCTTCCCGTGACAGCTCATTCACGAGGATAAACAATCTTCCCGTGGCTCTTCCACGAGGATAAACAATCTTCCCGTGCCTCTACACGAGGATAAACAAAAACAAACAACTCGTCCCGTGAAACCAGTCACGAGGATAAACAAACATGTCCTGTGGCCCTATCCACGAGGATAAACAATCGTCCCGTGATGGCTCATTCACGAGGATAAACAAAATAAACAAATATATAAATAGATAACTGGGTTTTTCTGATACTACCAACCAGGCGGAAGTCCCCCCCAATTAATTAATTAAAAGAGACCCCTTACCTGATTGGAAGTATCCCCGTACGCGCCACCAAATTGAAAAGGTTCCCCCAGTTGGAACGGTCAACCTCTTGAGATCAATGCCTTCGTGCCACCTGCAGAATTCTGGGGCGGAAAAACACCGCGAAAAACAGACCAGAAAAAAACAGAGATTGGTTTCACCGTTGTTTATTCACAGTCCTTTCACCAAAGATAGAGCATTCAAAAAAACCTTTTATAACATCGAAAAAGCTGTTTATCTCTCTAAAAGGCAGCTGTATTTGTGTGTTGTGTCTGTCGTATATGTGGCAGATCACAGAATCCAGGGACACATGTCTGCCCGGGGGCATTTTGAGTTATTGACAGATTCAGAAAGTACAGTTTCTAAGCTTTCCAATGATGCCTTCCATGTGGAGATCTGACAATATTTGAAGAATGTGTGGCCTTTTGAAAGTGTATACTTCTTAAAACAGGAAAGGGAGAAAATTGCCCTCAAAGTTTTCCATCTCAGCTACTCTGGGTGTAGGGCGGGCACATAATGGTGCTCATTTGCATCATATTAAGGAAAGCCCTACCCCCTACTAGCTAGCACGATACTACTTTCATGTAAACAAAGATCACCACGTCAATTTTCCTTCCATGCAAAGTATGCCCAACACAATTATGAAGTACAAAAATAAGTCCTAAAGTATACTTTAACTTTTGTGGTTGAAAAATTACTCACACCGTAAGAAAGATAGATAGCACGATGATGACACAACTAACACAACACTAGTTTCATGTAAAGCCTCGGTCACAACCGGCCGTACAGTACGTGCTCCTACGGCCGGTCTACATGCAAAAAACGCAAGAAACGCACGAGAGCGCGCGTGTGATGTGCTGATTTTCGAGCCGCAGACTGGCCGCAGAGGTTCTTTGTCATGTCAAACAAACTCAATGGGTGCTTACGTTTTTTTCAGGTTGCAAGACAAACTTACGGCCAACGCGCGTCTTTCTCCATGAACAAAAAAAAAACTGCAGCGATTTGGGAAACGCCAAAAATCACACGGCCAAAAAATCGTACGTCCGGTTGTGACCTAGGCTTAACCAAACCACAACACTCTCCGTTACATACAAAAATAACCACACAGCCTTAGATTAATAAACTTACCCCATCAGAAAGAGAAACGGCGCTTTGCACACACCAATGCCTCCGATGGAATGTAATCCTAGAACGGTCCGTGTATCATCCGATCATTCAAGTATTCCATTCAATCTGGAAAACGAGGTTGCGGTTTTTTTTGCTAGAAATGGTTATCTCCGATGTAAATACCATGTGTCTGTTTGCTTCGCGGTGTTTCAGCTCCTCTGCGCTCTGTTTAGTAACTCATTCCATAGTGAAATCACACGCCTGTATGCAGTTAAATAGCCATGCGCTCAGCCCGTATCATACAGCTGATTCGTGAAAAAAAAAAAGACTTAAATCATCATGTGAATGGCCCATATGGTAATTTACCCACACCCCCCAGCAGGCTACAGTCCTGACAAAAACGAGACAATTTGCAACAAAAAATGTATGCTTTTCCAACAAAACAATCTATTATCTGAAATACTGATTTCATTCTTCAAGATCTCAACTTGCACATGATGTAAAAAAAACAAAAATCACAAATTTAAAAAAAAAAAATGCTTCTTTTGTGATTATCTCGGATTCGTTTCGGCCGACATGTGTCCCTGGATTCGGTGAGGGGTCACGTGTGTGTGTGTGTGTATGTGTGTGGGTGCATGAGTGTGTGTGTGTGTGTGTGTGCGTGACCTTGGCGGCGTTTATGTGCGTGTAGGATGTGTGTATGTGAATGTGTTCTTGTGCTAAGTCAGCAAATCACATCTTAATTCCATCAATATGAGTGAAACCCTGGATCAATCATAAGCAAAATATCCTGTACATATATTTCATATCAACAGATGTTCTTAACAACTCAGCATTTACGCACGACAAGGCGCGAGATGTTTTTACGACAATTTTAAACAAAGACTATGTTTAGTCTAACAAAGAAGTGTCTTCTCCACTGAACGAAGGTCAGGTTACACAGGAATAGTTTAAAATCACTGTTATAGTATATGTAATAGTCTAAAATAATAAAGGATCTTAAAAAGCTCTAAAATATTAAAATCATAAAGTCTTAACACATAAATTACCTTGTGCAGCAATAAGGCTAATATAAATCTATAAAACTAACATGAATCACTTAATGCAGCTTTAAATCTAACATTCAATCATTTCAATTTCAAATTCAACACTGAAGAGACTGGTTAAATCTAACAATCCTAAATCACATGTAGCTATAAAACTAACTTAAATCATGGCTTTAAATCTAACAGTGTGGTAGCTGTGTTGTCACCTGCTGGAAAGTCCATACCAAGGAGAATAACGGATCAGGGTTCCATTTAATGCTGTATAGATAAAGAGACCCTTAAAGGTCTCCTTGCATCGTTTTTTCATTAATTGTGCGGTGGTCTCTAGTATGAATGAATGCCCTGTGAGCCGGTTTTGGTGAAAAAAATGCTGTGGTTCTCCTGTTTCAGGCTGTTCTAGTTTGCTGGAGGAGTGGGTGGCAGGAGAGCGACAGGATTTCAGCTCTTACTCATTAATATTCATGACATGTAAACGCATTACCTCTGATTGGCTAACAGCACTGTGACGCTACCTCCAGTGAGTCAGAACAAGCGGATGTGGGTGTCTTACTACGGCGAGAGAGAAGGAACAAACCGCAAAGGGAAAAATACCGCGCGCTGATGTCATTGAGGTGCGACGCGAGGAAATAAGAAAAATTCAACAAATGTTTGTTTTTACTGAACAAACAAACGAATAAAATGAACGAGTGACTTAAAAAAAAGAATGTGGGTGTCTTTGTAAAAACTGTTTTGATTGGCTATTATGGTCTCGACGTCGATGATTTGACCAATAACGATGTAGATAACATGAATTTTACATCACATTCAACGAGATTTAAATGAGACTAAAGATGGTGACTTACAAATAATGTGTAAACATCGTTGGAGTTAATAAAGTTTGAGCAGCATGAAGGAACATACCCCAACCCCCGAAATTAATTAAAAAAAAAATTCTCAACGGATTTGGCATAATATAAAAAGGTCGTTTTTTACTCAGAAAAAGCTGAAAACTCTCATCCCTGCCTAGCTTGTGACCATGTCATGCATGCTAATGTGGAGAATATGAACATGCTATTTTCATGGGTGCAAGTTTTCCGGCATGTGCCGGAAGCTCTGTTTTTTTCGGTTCTGAAAGTGTCATTTTTCCAAATCGTGTAAATCCGTTAAGATTATTTTTTGGGGGGGGATATAGGGGTGGCCCTCTCACTGTCTCACTCTCATAGGGCCAATGATTTTCTGCGATCGCAGAAAACGGACGGAAATTATGGAATTTTTATAGTGAAACATTGCTCGTGTGTCAGAGTGTAACTGCCGCAGAAGGCTTCTGCGTAACTGCCGCTAACGCCCAAGCTGACACGCCTTTCTGGTCAAGGTAGCTTTGTCTGTGATTGTGATTGGCTTGTGACACACCTAGCCAGCCAGTGAGCTGCTTGTTTACAGATTCGCTCCCCGCGTCGCAACCAGAATGGCGATCGCGAAAAAGAAACGAATGCTCTGGTGGCCAAGGACGCCATATGGTCCTTGGCCACCAAAGCATTCGTTTCTTTTTTGCGGATTTTGAAACGGAAAATCATTGGCTCTACTCTCAGTGTATTACCGGGTTACTGCGGTACAGTCTCTGCACAAGACAAATCTTTTCATCTCGTCTTCGCCACAAACCTCATTCAATTTATATGCTGCTCACCGACGAGCGGTCCTGACTAACCCGTTGTTTCATGGTGTTATACATGTGTGATATCATGTTTCACGCACGTAGCACGTTGTTCGACCAAATCACCGCAGCTATTCCAGTGTATAGGAAAAAAGGTATCACAGCAAAAGCATATTAAAAATGGTTGTTTCAACATTTAAATTAGTAGTTGCTAGATGTTTTGAAATGTCAAGCCTTGTACTTGAAATATTATTTCAGATGAATTGATGAAATGTATTAAACATTTGATGTGAATATGCAAATCATATAACTATTAATATTATAAATGATTGCATGAGAGACAACCAATTTAACTTGAAATTTAAATTTTTTTTCGAGCCGTAAGGGGGGCTCACCCCCCTTTGTAACCCCCCCCGCATGGCTGCGCCATGCACGTCTGACCTTGTCAGACTTTTCAGGTTTTTGAAAATTTTATACTTGCACCCATGTATTTTGTAACAAAAACCTTCGAACAAAAAGTTCATGTTTTACTTACAGCTTGTGAGCCGGTGGTCGATCGTCTTGACAGCACAGATCCAGGTATTAAAAACAACCTTGAAGCAAAACCACTACTGAAGGCACCGAAGTTTGAAAAGTCACTGTGGTTGAAATGATCAGAACACAGTACTAACGCTGCATTATACTTCGCTGGTGGTGTTCCAAAGATAAATTCCAACCATTTATTCTTCACCTCTTCTATCTTGGGCAAGAAATGCAACGTTCATGTCTTACTGCCAGAAATAACACAGGCACGAACTTTGTTCAGACATGTTTTCAACTTGCTGTTAGGTCCTCTTCATTAGCTACTGACGAGATGGGCTCTGCTCAGTGTTGCCAGATACTGCTGATGTTTTCCAGCCCAAAATATGTTCAAATCTGTCAAAATGCACTTAAAACCGCCCAATCTGGCAACACTGGCTCTGCTATCTCTCCTCGCGCTTAAATCCGAACTTCCTTCCCGTGGGCGGTCGCAAGCCAAAGTGGGCGAGGCCATGAATACTAATTTACGAAGTGACGTAAGATCGTATGGCTTTTTCAGATCCGCTCGTTTTTCCGACTATTTTCTTTCATAAGCTAATACAGGGAACGGGAGTAGAATTACATTTTCACATGCAGCATGCATATGCAACTTGGAGTGAACTATGGTATTTCAAAAAGAGCCAGTATTAAACGTTTTTGGTGGAAGGGCACCTTTAAATTTGTCTTTTTTTTTTTTTTAATAATTTTGTCTGAACTTGACTGCATGGGTGTTTGAGTTAATTAGATGTGTTTCTTGGCTCTGTTGTAATTATAAAATTTCAGTAATATGATTAGATTGCATAGATCACCTGTACTTTACTCCGTTTTGTTTCAGCTAAAAGGAGGACCTGAAGTCATGGAGGAACTCATAACATTAGATGCCATAGGTTGCTTTGAAGATGACGAAGACTATGAGGAAGAAGGAAGCGAAGATGAAGTGTCTGAACAGGTCAGTGTTCTCTTTGACTATACTGTCAGTTCATTTGGTGTTTAATAGTCCATGACTTTCTGCTGTTCTCCCTAACAGGTTAATTCAGCAGAGATTAATGATGATAAAGAGTATGATCCAGACACACAGTATGGTGAGCACTGAATCTTGAAAGACTCATCATTAGTTGGGGATAAATTCTTTTATAATGGGTCTTGTCAGTTTTTATGTTCTCTTTCACAGGCACCAATTTTGTAGTCCCGGTAGCAGGTTTTCTCTGTAAACTCTGTCACAAGTTTTACCACTTTGAGTCCCGAGCTCGGGAGACACACTGCAAGTCTGTCACTCACTACCAGAACTTACAGGTGAGATTTCAAAAGGGTTTAACAGCATATTAACCTTAAATATGCATATTGGAGAACTAGATGGTTGATATCCTTTTATATGTATTGATGTGAAACTACTTTGCTGCCATACCAGTCCTTCCTTTTTGTGCATGAAAGTGAGAGAGCTGTAAATAACCAATTTGGTTGGGATTCATTTTATTTGGACAGGAAGGGTTATTGCATCTACTACAGGTGGTGCTTTATCATTTTAATTCTGCCCAGCTCATTTTTGTCTCCTTTCTTCACTGAGAATATTCTAATCAGTCCACTATTTTTCGACTGGCTCAAACATGGACAACATTTTCAGTTTTGCTTGCAGGTCTTGCGACTTGGGTTGAGAAAAAAGGTGTTTTGACCTCTCTTACTCATATTTGTTCAGGGTTGTCCACAGATTGGGGGAGAGAAGATGGATGCTTAAAAAAAATGTTGTTGGTATGACTTGGTACCACTTTATATACTTTCTTAATCTCATTAGAAGGAAAAAGGTAATCAAACTATAGGGTGCAAATCCCAGAGGTTGATTAAATTATAATGCAATAATAATAATGACTGTGTACATTCCATGGCTGCCACTGGTATCTTGTGGTCAACAGATTAATGTAACATGCATGTCATGCAGTACCAACCAAAATAGTGGAGGCTGTGCATTGCACGAATTGTGATGTGATGTCCGACGGAATAAACTAAAGCTGTCTCTCAAATAGCATTCCTATCAAAACAAGTGTTGAAGTTTAAAAGCAAAAACAAACAAACTACAGAGTGATCAGTTTTATGGACCAATTTTCTGGATGTTATTGGTGGATAATTTTGTATGTAAGGTCATAATTGTTATTCTAAGATGCAACTCATGACAACAATGATGACAGTAGTTGAAAGGTTTAAGGAGAAACTAATAGTTTAGCTGTGTGTTTTAATATCTATATGCTGCTGCACAGAGACAGATCTCTCACTCCTCCACATTTATATATGATGCTCGGGCGAGTATGTGATCAATATGGCTTGCATTGCTACTGCGTTTGTGAAAACCAGGCCGTATCAGCTCAGGTGACATCTGTGCTGGCTGTTAAAGGCCCTAATGTGTATCTGTGATCTCAACACATTTGGTTAAAATAAGATGCAAATATAGCCGCAAGCAGCTATGAGGGGCCTGCACACCTGCAGTTTTGCGACCCGTCACACATTTTCATCATAGAATGCACACGCATTTGAGATGAGAGATAATAACCTGGGTATCTGATGTGTGCACCACCAGTCATGAGTTTTTAGGCAATTGAGTCATTACTGTAAGTGCCAGTATTAGTATAACAGTAATGGTATTAGAAATGTGTTTCCACTAGGTACCTGTAGGTGGCAGTAGTCATTGAGACTTGGTTAATTACTGCGTATTAGAAAGTCATAAGCAATAGGCATGATCAGGAGACAAGACCATTCGGGTTTTGGTCATGGAGTCTCACCTTTTCTGACCGCAGTTTTAGGACTTAGGATGTAAAAATATGAAGATAAGGAAATAGTTTTTCAGTTTAAGCATTTTAATCGTTTTTGTTAATTTTTGTTGTGCCCTTTTGGAGAAATAAATCTTTTGGCTTGGAAATCCTAAAACACGAGTTGGAATGTGACTCAAAACCGAGTGGATCTACAGATAGTCAGAAAAGAGCTCCAAATGGATAAAGAAAACCCTGTGGATGTCCTGAAGAGTGGATTCAGTCATCTACATGCAAGTATTGACTTCAAGTTTGGATTTTTGTCGAAGGAACAAGTAAGAAATGTGTCCGGCTTTGCTAATGGAGTTAGCCAATGACTCAGCTAAATTTTCGTATTACTGCTGTCTGCTAATGCTAGTTCTGCTGAATATGGAAGCCTGCCTTATGGAAAATAACCACATATAACGATTATTGGAATTGTGTCTGTGGAAAATAGGAACATTTTGGAGGATTTAAAATGTATGAACAAAGTGTTGCTGCTGTTCGTCCTAAGAGGACATTAAAGCTGACTGCTAAAGGCATTGAACAAAAGCTTAGCATGACATTGGCAGATAGGAAATCCAAGTTTGCACACCTCAGTCGAATAATGAAGGAGATTGATGTCCTAATGGAAGATGAAAATAATGCTGATAGTGTGTCCCAGAAATTATCAACAGAGTTTACACAAGTGCACATGGATTTTTGCAGCCTGAATAAAACAGCAAAAGAATATATGTCTGAACAGGATATGATTAAAGACCAGAAAACCTGGTATGAATCTAGGACCAAACATCTTAACAGTTTTGTGGAGGATGTTGAGAACTGGTTACAAAGAGCTGCTGAGCAAGCTAAAGAAGCAAGACAGTGAGCTGTGGGCTGAAGTGAGCCCTGCAGATAGTGCTTCGATGGTCAGTTTATCACATAAGTTGGGGAATGCTCCTCACAGCAGAGCAGGTTCAGTTGTGTCTTCAACTACCTCATCTATAAGGCTTAAGTATGAGGCTGAAAGGGCAGCTTTGATTGCACAGGCTAGTGCATTGAAACAAAAACAAGAAATTGACAGAGAATTGGCCCAGTTGCAAGCAAAGAAAGAGGAGCTTGAACTGCAAACAGCTATTGCTGCAGCAAGTGCGAAGATTGAAGTGTTTGGTTTGCATGAGTCTGAAGTGCAAGAGCAAGAACAAGTAAAGGCACCTGAGGTAAGGAATTTGCATGCTGAAGCAGCATTCCCTGAAAAGGAAGGTGAGGAAGATGATGTGGCTTTTCCTGTACTACTACCAACAAGGCAGTCTTCACAACCAAGGCCACATTACTCTACAAGTAGAATGCAAAATGCACACAGCAATGTTTCATCTCCTTCATGCTCACGTGCTGACAGTGCTCATGTTGGTGGAAGACAACGTGACGACATGCAGATTAAAGACCTGCTTGATGTTATGAAGCATCAGAATGATATCACCGAGCTGCTTGTGAAACAACAAATGTTGTCATCCTTACCATCAGTGGACATTCCTGTTTTTAGTGGTGACCCAACTGAATACAGATTTTTCACTAAAGCCTTTGAGCATGAAATTGAAGACAGAACCCCCAGTAGTAAAGACCGTCTATACTTTCTGGAGCAGTACACAAGCGGTCAACCCAAAGTGCTTGTACGAAGTTGTCAGCATATGCATCCTGTCTTAGGGTACAAAGAGGTCAAAAGGCTATTGCACCAGCATTATGGTAACGAATACACCATTGCTATGGCATATGTGGAGAAGGCTTTGAAGTGGCCTGTCTTAAAATCAGAAGACGGAGCATCTTTGACTGAATTGGCTGTTTTTCTCACAAGTTGTCTTAATACAGTGGAAGGAATGGAGTTTAAAGAAGAGATGGATAGTCCAACTAACATGCGTGCAATTATTGCAAAACTTCCTTTCAGGTTGAGAGAAAGATGGAGGGGATTCGCATGTGACATACAAGAAAAGACCGGTTTTAGAGCCAGGTTTGAAGATTTGGTGTACTTTGTGGAGAGACAGGCAAGAATAGCTACTGATCCATTATTTGGCAACATTCAAGAGCCTGCGAGTTCAAAAGACAAAAGGCATAGCTAAACCTGGCCACCCACAAAAGTCCAAAGAAATGAAAAGCACATTTGCAATAAGTGCTGAACCTGTGACTGACACTAAACAGTCAACAAGCAAGGCAAAGGACTTGAGTTCCTCTAGCGAGAAGTGTCATTTCTGTCAGAAAGAACACAAGCTGGCATCTTGTAAGACCATTGTGCAGAAACCTCACAAGGAGAGGCTAGAATTTTTGAAGTCCAAAGGCTTATGCTTTGGTTGCTTGTCACCTGGGCATTTGAGCAAAACTTGTGAGCAGAAAATAACATGCAAGAAGTGCTCATTGAAACACCCTACTATTCTGCACATAGCCAGCAAGCCTACTGGCCAAACTGAGAATAACAAGACAGTGACTGACAGCAGTCCACCATCACTGGATAAGGAAATTTGTGGTTGCACTGGGGCCGGGGATGCAAAATGTGCCCTAGCTGTTGTTCCAGTGAAAGTTAAGTCTGTGAAAGGAACACATGTTGTGCAGACCTACGCATTTTTAGATTCAGGCAGTTCAGCTTGTTTCTGTTCTGAAGACTTGATGCATGACCTAAATGTGACTGGAAGAAAGACAAACATCTTACTTCGCACGATGGGACAAAAAAGACCTGTTAGCACATATGTTGTCACAGGACTGGAGATTTGTGGATTGGAAGGTGATTCCTATGTGTCACTTCCTCAGGTGTATTCACAAAAGGAAATTCCCGTCAAGGAGGACTGAATTCCTAGACAAGATGTGGATAAATGGCCACACCTGAAAGAAATCCATGTCCAGGAGATTGAGGCTGGCGTAGGATTATTAATAGGAACCAATGTGCTGAAGGCTTTGGAGCCATGGAAGGTTGTTAATAGCGAGGGTAATGGGCCTTATGCTATCAGAACTGTCCTTGGGTGGGTTGTAAATGGTCCTCTGCAGAAGGAAGACCCAATGGAGAATGATGAGGAATGGCCAGAAGTGGCAACAAACAGAATTTCTGTGGCATGTCTTGACAATCTCATTCAACATCAGATGAAGCTTGACTTTCCTGAAGCTCAGCAAGCAGAGAAAGTGGAAATGTCTGAAGACAGACGATTCATGGATTCCATGTCTAAGTCGGTACAATTGGTCGATGGACACTTTAGCATTGGTCTTCCCCTGAAAGCGGTGGATGCCAAGTTAACGAACAACCGAATGATAGCTGTGCAAAGGGCAGAGCATCTGCGAAGGAAATTCATGAGGAATGAGAAGTTCTGTCAGGATTGTCAAGTTCATGAGTGACATGCTGGAGAAGGGCTATGCAGAGAAAATTCCCGAAGAGGAGGTCCACAACAACGAAGATGACGGGTGGACGTGGTACATCCCACATCACGGGGTCTACCACCCTACCAAGCATAAGATCAGGGTAGTCTTCGATTGTGCAGCCAAGTTCCAAGGAATTTCTCTAAACTCACAGCTACTTCAAGGACCTGACCTAACCAACTCCTTAACTGGTGTCTTGTTAAGGTTCAGGCAAGAAACGGTAGCCTTCATGTCAGATATAGAAGGCATGTTCCATCAGGTACGGGTCCCTGCCAACGATGTGAACCTTTTGAGATTCCTGTGGTGGCCACAGGGGGACCACAGACAAGAGTTGGAGGAACATAGGATGGTTGTGCACTTATTTGGGGCAACCTCATCCCCAAGTTGTGCCAACTATGCACTCAGGCAGTGTGCTGAGCGCTTTCGAGATCAGTTCAGTGCAGAGGCATCCAAGACAGTGATGCGACACTTTTAGGTCAACGACTGCCTACAGTCAGTTGCATCTGAAGATGAAGCAGTGGCACTGATACAGGAAGTAAGAGCTCTGTACGCTTTGGGCAGATTTAGAGTGACCAAGTGGACCTCTAATAGCCGCCGAGTCCTGGCATCAGTTCCAGAAGAGGAAAGGGCCTCAGGGGTCAGAAATTTGGATTTGGACAAAGACTCGCTTCCTCTAGAAAGAGCTCTAGGGGTACAATGGTGCATTGAATCAGATGCCTTGAAGTTCAAAGTAACCATTCAGAAGAAAGTGCTCACAAGACGAGGCTTGTTGTCCATGGTTAGTTCCATCTACGACCCTCTAGGGATTCTCTCTCCCATAATCCTCCCAGTGAAAGGTATACTGCAGGAATTGTGTGTGAGGAAACATGGATGGGATGATGATATGCCAGAACCCCTAGTGAAGCAGTGGGAACAATGGACAACTCACCTGCACAAGTTGTCAGAGCTGGAAGTGAGGCGATGTGTTAAGACACATGACTTTGGAACAGCTACAACAGCCAGACTGCATCATTTCACCGATGCTAGTGAGCGAGGTTATGGCACTTGTACTTACCTGGTCTTGAAAAATGAGAAGCATGAAGAACAGTGTTCTTTCATCATGGGAAAGGCAAGAGTTGTGCCTCTAAAACCAGTCACGATACCCAGGCTGGAGCTCACTGCAGCGACTGTAGCTGCGAAGATGGACAACATGATACGAGCCGAGCTAGACATGGATTTGGAGGAATCGGTATTCTGGACTGATAGTACCACAGTCCTTAGGTACATCCAGAATGAATCAGCAAGGTTTCGTACATTTGTTGCCAACCGGATTACAGCAATCAGGGAACAGTCCAAAGTAAACCAGGTGAGGTACGTGGAATCCTTCAACAATCCAGCGGACCATGCTTCCAGAGGTTGCACAGTGGAAGCGTTCCTGAAGGCCAATACCTGGTTATCGGGGCCGGAATTCCTGTTGCGGCCTGAGGACGCATGGCCTAGCTTTCCAGACAGTTTCAATCAGTCTCTGGTGAAGGATCCTGAAATGAAGGAAGCTGCGGTATTCACTGTGGTCACTGAGAACGCAGAGGATGTAGTCCTAAAGTTCATCCATCATTATTCAGATTGGCATCATCTGAAGCGAGCGGTTGCGTGGATGATCAAGCTTAAGAACACCCTGAAGCTTCTAAGTCAAAAACAAAAGGAATTTGCATCAGCCTTGAAAGAAGGAAGTGATGGTCTTGGAAAGGATAAGAAGAACATGGAAAGAAGGATGGCTGAACTGAAGGCTTCTTTGTGTGTCAGTCCTCCATCCTTGGATGACATCTTGGAGGCTGAGTTAGAGATTGTACGACTCAGCCAGCAACGTGCATTCTCTAAAGAGAAAGCTGCATTGGAACAAAGGAAATTGGTCTCAAAGAGCAGCCCCCTCTACAGATTGTCACCTGTCTTGCAGGACAACATTGTGAGAGTGGGTGGCAGACTGAATAGAGCCAGTATGCCTGAAGAGTCGAAGTACCCGGCTATCTTGTCAAAGGATATGCACATTACATTGCTTATCCTAAGAGCAGTCCATAAAGAAGTTGGACATAGTGGTCGCAATTATGTGCTGTCAAAGTTGAGGCAAAAGTATTGGCTGCCTAAGCCTCATGCCGTCATTAGGAGCATGCTGTCTCAGTGCGTCACCTGTAGACGGCTTTACGGTACTGCAAGCAGTCAGATTATGGCCGACCTTCCAAAAGACAGAGTCTTACCTGACGAGCCGCCATTTACTATTGTCGGTGTCAATTATTTCGGCCCATTCGACTTCAAGAGAGGCCATACAATGTTGAAGAGATATGGAGTGCTTTTTATGTCTCTTGCAGTGAGAGCAGTTCACACTGAGGTGGCAAGTTCACTTGATACAGACTCCTGTATTCATGCCCTACGAAGATTTGTTGCTAGAAGGGGTCAAGTCAAAGTGATCAGATCGGACAACGGCACAAACTTCATCGGTGCAGAACGTGAGCTGCGACAGGCAGTACAGGAGTTGAATAAGGAACAGATTGAAGCTGAAATGGCACAAAGGAACATTAAGTGGATCTTTAACCCCCCAACAGTGTCCCACCATGGTGGGGCGTGGGAACGCCAGATAAGATCAGTGAGGAAGATCCTGAATTCTGTTGTGAAGCAGCAGACTTTGGATGAGAAGGGTCTGCAAACACTTATGTGTGAGGTTGAGGCCGTCATCAATAGCCGCCCTCTCACGAAAGTATCGGATGATCCTAACGACTTGGAGGCAATTACCCCGAACCATCTTCTTTTGATGAAGACCAAACCTGTAATACCTCCAGGTATCTTCAATGCCAAGGATATCTACTCCAGACGCAGATGGTGCCAGGTCCAGTATATGGCAGAGTTGTTTTGGAAACGCTGGACTAAGGAGTATTTGCCAGACCTGCAGCAAAGGCAAAAGTGGCTGCACCCAAGGCGTAATGTTGCAGTTGGTGATATTGTGCTTCTGATTGATGATTCGGCTCCCAGAAGTTCCTGGATCATGGGGCGAGTCATCGAGACTATCCAGGACAGTAGGGGAAGAGTTCGACTGAAGACCAGCACGAATCTTCTCCTGAGACCAGTCACCAAGCTGTGTCTCCTACTTGAAGCAGATATGTAGCATATTGCTTGCTGCATGAGACAGTGGTAAAGACTGATCTCCAACGGTGAGTCATGTGCTTGAACCTCTGACTCCATGTTGTTCCAGTTTATGAAGACATATTGGGCATTAATAGAAACTGAACTTTAAACATTCCTTATTTGAAAACATGATCAAAAGAGTTCCAGACGTGAAAACATTGTAAAAAAAAAAAAAAGATTGTACAAAATTTGGTTGTTTTTATATAACAAATTGTTTACTGTTACTAAGTTTTAGTACTTTAGTATAGTTTAATGTTTATGGTAATTGTTTGTTTATTTACAAGACAATTAGGGGCCGGATATGTAAGTGCCAGTAGTAGTATAACAGTAATGGTATTAGAAATGTGTGTTTCCACTAGGTACCTGTAGGTGGCAGTAGTCATTGAGACTTGGTTAATTACTGTGTATGAGAAAGTCATGAGCAATAGGCATGATCAGGAGACAAGACCATTTGGGTTTTGGTCATGGAGTCTCACCTTTTCTGACCGCAGTTTTAGGACTTAGGATGTAAAAATATGAAGATAAGGAAATAGTTTTTCAGTTTAAGCATTTTAATCGTTTTTGTTAATTTTTGTTGTGCCCTTTTGGAGAAATAAATCTTTTGGCTTGGAAATCCTAAAACACGAGTTGGAATGTGACTCAAAACCGAGTGGATCTACAATTACTGTCCAGCTCCAAATGGTGGTGCTATATCAGAGGGTCACTTTGGGCATGTGGATATCATCAGAACCATCATATCATATATAAACCTGTGAAGTTTGAGCCATATCAGGCAATGATTGGTGAATTTATGACACATTTCCTGTTTGCATGGTGAAACATAAATTTGTTTTGCCATTTCAACATCTTGCAAGATATCGCAAATCCATTTGCAATTCAAAGTCATCAACGTCTTAGCATCACGTCTACCAAATATGGCATAAATCCAGCAAACTGCCTCAGAGGAGTATGTCAAAATGTAACATGTCAAAATGCACAGAACCAAAAATAACTCTCTTCCTGTTGAAGATGGCTAATAGAATGTATATTATGATTTTGTTCATCTTGGGGCACTCCACATGCGCCTACCAAATTTGACACGGATAGGTGAAAGTATATACCGGGCAGAAGTCTAAATGACATGTGGCGGTGCTATAGAGCCCCCTAGACACACCCAGGTCCAAGCCTCTATCCTTGTGGAGCAGTGGCCAGGGTTGATGTGTGTACCAAATTTCATGAGTTTGAGTTTTTCAGCAATGGAGTCATTACTGTCCAGGTCCAAATGGTGGCGGAGGGTCACTTTGGGCCATGGGGATGTCGTCAGAACCATTATATCCGATAACCTGTGAAGTTTTAGCCATATCAGGCAATGTATGGTGAATTTATGACACGCTTCCTATTTGCGTGGCGTAATGTATAAATTTATTGCCTTGCCATTTCAACATCTTGCAAGATATCGCAAATCCTGTTGCAATTCAATTGGCTAAAACAACGTACATTTCAGTTTTGTTCATCTTGGGGCACTCCATACACCTACCAAATCTGACATGGATAGGTGAAACTATATACCGGGGAGTCTCAATGACACATGGGGGAGCTATGGAATCCCACGGGGACACCTGGGGTCAGGCCCCGATCGCCGAGTAGCGGTGCACATGACTGACGTGTGTACCAAATTTCATGAGTTTTCGACCTTGGGAACCACCTCCAAAATGGCAAAGTGTTGAAGAAGAAGAATGGATACAGAAACAATCGGGCCTTGCGCCTCTGGTGCTCAGACCCTAATAAGAATTGATAGAGAAACAATAGGGCCCTGCACCTCTGATGGAGACCAGAGGCCTTGCACCTCCGGTGCTTGGGCCCTAATAATAATAATTTATTATTATTATTATTATTATAAAGGCCTTGCACCTCTGGTGCTCGGGCCCTAAAAATAAGTGTCAATGAAATTTATATAGTTACAGTGGATATAAACATACCCCTGTTAAATTACATTAACAGTCGCAAATCTGAACACCTTTTAATTCAGTGTTTTTTCTTTATTTTTATTAATTAAGACACTTCATATCTTGAAGTAATGATGGACTGTCACTTTTTATTTGAGCAGTTCTTGACATAATATGGATTGTTGAATAGGGCTATTCACTGTTATGATTTACTGTTAACTGTTTGATGGTCTCATGCATTAAGAAGGTAAGAAATTCCACTAATTAACGTTTTACAAAACACATCTGTTAATTGAAACATTCCAGGTTGATTTGAACCACCTCATGAAGCTGGTTCAAATAATGCCAATAGTGTGCAAAGCGTTATCAAGGTAAATGGTGGCTACCTTGAAGAATCTAAACTATGAAACGCATTTTTTAAACATTTTTTTTTTTGCGCAATTCTGTACATGCTCCGTATGCTATTTCATAGTTTCGATATCAATATTGTTCTACAATATAGAAAATTGTGAAAATACAGAAAAGCCTGTGAATGAGTAGGTGTGTCCAAACTTTAGGGTTTGTTATTTAAAAAATTAAACTAAGATAAATCATGTCAGATGTTTTACACCATCAATGTGGTATAGCAACCAATAAAATTCAGCTGAAAAACAAATGTTTTAAGAAGGAAAAGGGGCTTAGAATATACTGGTTGCATAAATGTGCACACCTCTTAACTAATACTGTGTGAAAGCACCTTTTGTTATACAGCACTCCGTCTTTTTGGGTAACAGTCTACCAGCGTAGCGCATCTTGATTCACCAATGTATTCCACTCTTCCTTATAGTAACACTCCAGATCTATCAAATTTCACAGGCATCTTCTTTGCACAGCCCTCAAGTCAATCCACAGGTTTTCAATAGGATTTGGATCTGGGCTCTGACTGGGCCATTCCAAAACTTTGATCATTTTGTTCTGAAGCCTGTTTTGTTGACTTGAATTTGCGCTTTGGGTCATTATCATGCTGGAAGGTGATTTTTTTTTTTTTTAATCTTCAGCTGTCTAACAGAGGCCTGCAGATTTTGTGCCAAAATACACACCCGCTTTATTAGGAATGTCTGCAGACCTGCACATTTATGCAGTTATCTAATCAGTCACATGGCTACACTGCAAAAATCTTGCAGATACTGGTGAAGAGCTTCAGTTAATGCTCAAGACCACACTGGATTCCACTCCTGTCAGCCAAGAACAGGAATCTGAGGATATCATGGGGCATATGCTTATGAAAACAGTTGAGGACTTGGACTCTCTTTTTGTTCTCCCCCCCCCCAATCGTCAATTGTCTAGTTTGGTTCAATGTTTTGTGCAATGCTTTTCTTCTCTCCAAGAGAGTGCTTATATGAGCTACTAGATTCTCCCTGGCAGCTCAAACCATTTTCCTCTGATGTCTCAAGAGGGCATTTCCACCCACAGAACTGTTGCTCAGTCAGTGTTTGTTTGTTTTTGACACCATTCTGTATGAGCTGCAGAGATTGTGTATAAAAATCCCAAGAGGAGACTTCCAGTCGGAACGCCGGCAAAATGGCCGCATAGCGAGGGAGCTCCCGGTTGAACCAGAGCAATTAGAGAAATACCCCCATACAAACCAAACAAATCATTCTGTAAAAAACGTAGAGAGAGGGGATAAAAAGCGATATCACCACCTTGAGCAGTAAACGTCATCTGAAGACAGGTGGGAGAGAAAGACGGAACGCAGCAACAATTAGTAACAGATTTGAGCTAGCAAACAACGTGGTGCAGTGCGGAGAAATGGCCAACTTGCATTTGATTCTGCAAGAACTAAGAGGGTTTCGCCAAGAAAACAAAGAACAATTAGAGACAATAAGAGACGAAATTGTAAAGGTGAATACCAGACTAGATGAGGTGGAAGGGCGAATTGAGAAAGCAGAAGAGAGGATCCAAAACACAGAAGACGTCATCACAGCTATGCTAAAGCTGCACACCAAGTTGGAGGACAAGTTGCTGGACCTGGAAAGCCGCTCCAGGCGTGAGAACACAATGATCTATGGGGTGCCAGAGGGATCCGAGAAGGACTCAACCACAATGGTCTCATTTGTGGAAAATTTACTCTGCGAAGGTCTCGAGCTAACGCATGACATGCCCGACCTGCAGATTGAAAGGGCTCACTGGTCGCTGGGACCACAGCCGCCGGGGGACGCGCCGCCATGCTCCATTATAATCAAGTGTCTAAGCTTTAAAACAAAAGAGTCATTAATCTGCAAAGCATGGCAGAAGAAGGGATTTACCTGGCAAGGAAACCGTATACATTTGGATCATGACTATCCACTTCTAATACTCAAGAAAAGAAGAGAATACACAGATCCGCAAAATGCTGAAGGAAAATAAAGTTCAGTTCCAGACCCTCTTCCCTGCCAGGCTACGCGTGAGACACGAGGACGGAGCCAAAACCTACGAGACAGTAGAAGAGGCATCAGAGGACCTGCTGAGAAGAGGCTACTCCGTGATAACCACCACACCTCCGGAGACGCTCATGGAGCAGGTGCAGCGGCTGACCTGGAAGAGAGTGGACAGACGAGCAAAGAAGGGCACAGCTGAACGGGAACAAAGCTACAAGGAGAAGCTCCGAGCCTTCAGGAAACCATCACTGACCCCCTCCGGGACTTGAAGGAAGTAATCCACGCTCGAGGACGGCGGAGTGAATTGTGAAATCTTGTAAAATGTACTGACTGTAATTAGTGGTGAAGATACACTATTGGTTTGCTCGGGGCAATTTTTTTTTTTTCACTTTGGACCTTTTCTCTTTTTCTCTTTTTTTTCCGACATGTGACTGTGGCAGGTAAGGGGCCTCTTCCTCCGGTCTGAGGAGGGAGACTGTTCCCTTCGAGCCTCCTCGGGAGGCTCAACAGGGTCGGATTATCAGACCCTACATAGGGAGTCACACAGACAAATAGTGTTCAGTTTGATGTTGTTTAGAGTGTTAGTTGTTTTTTCCCTGCTGGTTCTCGCAGGGAGGGGGAAGCGCATCGGGTTTTTGAGAGGAATGGAGGGGGAAAATCACACAGATGCAAAACAGGGCTTTAAAAATAGCGTCATTTAATATAAATGGAGTACTCAACCCAGTTAAAAGGGGGACGATCTTGTAAAAATTAAAGAAAGATAAATTCCAAATAGCCCTCTTACAGGAGACGCACCTCAACGATGCCGAACATACTAAATTGATTAATCAGGATTTAAACATGTTTACTTTTCTTCACATGGATCGGGGAGACGGAGAGGAGTGGCGATTCTGATATCCAGTGCGGTAAATTATGAACACATCAGAACATAAGGATAAGGAAGGCAGATTTATTATGGTTATAGGGAAAATAGACGGTACTGTGATGAATCTCCTTAACGTGTAGGTGCCACCGGGCAGTGACTGGTCCTTTTATAAACATATGGTTGATTTAATGACAACAAAAAGTCAAGGGATTTTAATATGTGGCGGAGATTTTAACATCCAATTAAATCCCAGAATTGACTCATCAAACGGGAAATCTGACGCAAAAAACATTAGCAGACGATTAAATACTTGGATGCGTGAAATGGGGATTGTGGACGTATGGAGAGAGATAAACCCGACGAGCCGAGACTGTTCACATTATTCGTGCGCTCACAATGTTTACTCACGCATCGACTACTTTTTTATGCTTAAAGGAGATCTTTTCAGGTTGAGTAACTGTGAAATAGGACCTAGTACTATTTCAGATCACGGTCCCATCTATATGTCAATCCATCTGAATAATAACAAGAAATCCACTGTCTGGAGACTGAACTCAAACATTCTGAATAACCCAGTTATTAAAGATAAATTGAAAAGCGAAATTAAATTGTATTTGGAAAGTAATGATAATGAAGTGACACCACCCATTCTCTGGGATGCATTAAAAGCAGTGTTGAGGGGTAAAATAATAGCCGCCATCTCATATGAGAAGAAAATTAGGGAACAAAAACTCAAAAAATTAAAAGAGGTCTTGAAGAGACTACAGAAAGAACATGCAAAGTCTCTCAAAGATGACGACAAATGTAAGATTAAAGAATTAAAAAAAGAAATAGATGAAATAAATACTCAAGAAATTCAGAAAAAGCTCCTTTTTACAAAGCAACAATACTATGAGACAGGTGAGAAATCATTGAAACTTCTATCGTATAGGTTAAGAAAACAACAAGCGGACAGAACTATATATAAAATAAGAAACTCCGAAACGAATGTCGTAGAAACAAGCCCGGAGAAAATACAACAATGCTTCCAAAAATACTATAAAATATTATATACACAACCACAGATAAGCAACGACAACCAGATCGATGCCTTTCTGGCCCAGGTAAATTTTCCAAAGATCACTGATGAACAAAATGGAAAATTAATATCTAAAATAACAAAGGAAGAAATTCAAACAGCAATTAGGAGAATGAAGGGGGGGGGGTCTCCAGGGACAGATGGTTTTCCCACAGAATGGTACAAAACAATGCAAGATCAGCTAATTCCAACATTATTAAAAACATTCAACTGGGTTTTGGAGAACAAAAATAGTTTAAGCTCCCGGATAGATTCAGTCAGGATGAATATTCTTCCATGGATGTTGTACCTTTTTCAATGTTTACCAGTTAAAGTACCATCTAAACAGTTCTTAGAGTGGGACAGATTAATAGCGAGATATCTGTGGCAAGGGAAAAAGGCCAGAATTAAATTTAAAACGTTGCAATTAAGAAAAGAAAAGGGGGGAATGGGCCTTCCCTGCTTACAGGATTACTACCACGCAGCTCAATTGAGACCTTTAGTCTGCCTGTGCTCGCCTACATACACTGCAGCATGGAAGGAAATAGAAGGAATGACGATAAAGGGAATTCCAATAACAGCTTCATTAAGTGACAATAAACTACAAGAGGAACAGGAGATCCCAGAGGACTCTAACAAGCAACTTCCTGAAGTCCTGGCAGGAAATAGTCAAAATTTGCAGATTAAAAGACACATCTAAGATTATGAGGTGGCGTGCCTATGATTCAGACTTTACGCCAAATAAAACTGACAGCAGATTTAAGACATGGATCACAAAAGGTTTAACTACCTATTATTCATTTGTCCACAAGGGGGCATTTAAGAGTTTTGAGGCCCTACAGAAGGATCATGGTCTAGGGAGAGATGATTTTTTTTTTTTAGGTACCTACAAGTGAGACACTATTATAACAAAAATATTAAAGAGGTGTTAGGAAAAGATGAGTCAGGGTTCATGGAGGTATTCTTATCATTAACTGGGTCCAGATCTTGCAACAAAATTATCTCCAAATTATATAATGCTATAACAACTATCCAAACAAGAGAATACAGAATACATAAAGAGGAAGTGGGAAACAGAAATAGGGACAATGATTACACAGGAGAGCTGGGAGAAAATATGTCAACTACAGTGGATCTCAACCGGGTCAAACACATGGTGGGAGTTATGTTGGAAAAGTATAAAAAAAATTTTCATCACACCCATTCAAAAACGTCATCAAGGTAGCGGGGACGCTTGTTGGAGACTCTGTGGGTTTAATGGAGCCAACCACTTCCATATCTTTTGGGATTGCCAAGCAATAAAATCCTACTGGGAAGAGATCCACAAACATATTAAAAATATATTTAATGTGAACATTCCATTAAAATGTGAAACGATGTTCTTGGGTAATAATAATGTTTGAAACATGGAACATAAAAGACAAAAAACTGCTGACTATACTGTTGGCAGCTAGTAAGAAATGTGTTACTAGGAAATGGTTAAAAGTGGAACCTCCCACCATCGACGAATGGATTGAAATTGTTTGAGATCTATGTTATGGAAAAGATTTCTTTTTCCCTCAAAGTTGAGAGAGATGATTTTTGTAAGATCTGGACTAAGTGGACTGAATATGTAAAACCAATCAGATCTGATTTTATTTAACTATACTCATGTTTTGTGTGAATCTACCCTCTTTTATTTTTATTTATATATATATACTGATTGCGTGTAGGGGTGCGCTCCCCGGTTCTGTTGTTTGTGTTATTGCTTCCACCTGGAATGGTTTGGGTCCGTGGAAGAAAGCTCCAGAGGGGCAGTATGTACAACATCACTGTGTCCTTGACAAACTGAGTTAATGTACGTGTGTAGTGATGTATGTGATGGAGATGTGCCTTTCTGAATAAAAAGAGAATTTCACAAAAAAAAATCCCAAGAGATCAGCAGTTTCTAAAATGGTCAAGTTTATTTGTAAAGCGCTTTTAACAAGAAATATTGTCGCAAGGAAAAACTCCTTCAGGCGACAGGAGGAAGAAACCTTTAGAGGAACCAAGACTCAAAAGGGAACCCATCCTCATTTGGGTGATAAGATAGCGTGATTACAGTGGTGCTTGAAAGTTTGTGAACCCTTTAGAATTTTCTATATTTCTGCATAAATATGACCTAAAACATCAGATTTTCACACAAGTCCTAAAAGTAGATGAAGAGAACCCAGTTAAACAAATGAGACAAAAAAATTATACTTGGTAATTTATTGAGATATGTAATATTGGATCATTATCCAATATTATATATCTGTGAGTGGCAAAAGTATGTGAACCTCTAGGATTAGCAGTTAATTTGAAGGTGAAATTAGAGTCAGGTGTTTTCAATCAATGGGATGACAATCAGGTGTGAGTGGGCACCCTGTTTTATTTAAAGAACAGGGATCTATCAAAGTCTGATCTTCACAACACGTTTGTGGAAGTGTATCATGGCATGAACAAAGATTTCTGAAGACCTCAGAAAAAGCATTGTTGATGATCATCAGGCTGGAAAAGGTTACAAAACCATCTCGAAAGAGTTTGGACTCCACCGATCCACAGTCAGATCGTGTATAAATGGCAGAAATTCAAGACCGTTGTTACTCTTCTGCTTGCCTGACCGTGTGCCCTCTCCCTATCCGCCTGCCTCTTCTACCATCTATGAACACAGGTATGAGCAACAGCCGGACACAGTGCTTTAAGATAAGCGCGTAATGGCTGTACAACATCTACACTTTGAATTTAGTTTGCCCCTCACATAGTAAAAAAAAAATGTTCTTTAAGTGCTTAAAACCTGGAAACTCAAACTTGAAAACAGGATTTGTTTGTTTGAATGGACTGTGGACTTGTTTGGACTGTGTGTATTGTCTGCACCATTTTGGAACAAAGCTCTGAACTTAAACTAAATTTGTTCTGTGTCACATTCAACTTGTTTGAAACGAATTGCTGAAATTGCTTGAAAAATGTTTCATCCAGTAGCCACTGAAACTGAGCCTGCTGATTCTCCTACAGAGGATACTGATATAGCCATCATGATGGAAAAGAAATTAAGTCAGCTCATTGCAACCTTAGAGGGAAACTGAGTGTTTGTACATGGAAACAAAATGAATTAAAGGACTTTATGGATAAAGGTAATATTGCTGATGTGGACGAAGGCTTTCAAGGTCTTACTGATGCATTGAATGAATTTGACAAAGCTCATTTGTTTGTGCAAGATATGTTGACTGGTGATGAAAGGGAACATGACCATGCCAACTGGTATGAACCAAGAAAGAACTCCTTATTTTTAGATGATGTGCAGCCATGGAAAGGCAGCCCATCTCAGCCACTACCCATCATTACTCCCTCGGACAGCACTTCTAACATGTCAGGGAAGTCAAAGAGATCTGGCTACTCTTCTAAATCTGGCACATCTTCAGTGTCATCAGCACGCGCAAAGGCTGAAGCAGAAAAGGCAGCTCTTCTTGAACATGCTGCTGGACTTAAGAAGAAACACACTCTTGAACTGCAAAGGATGCAACTGCAAAGTACAATAGAACAGAGTACCCTGGAAACTGACATTGCTGCAGCAAAGGTGAAAGTTCTGGAGAATTACGAGAAACAGCTGGAAGGAAGCAAAGTAAAATCTGCCTCTCAGTCAGAGCCACCTATGGATGGCATGAATTCTTACCTGGAAGTACAAGGAAAAACCATAAAGGAAACTTCTTTTGGATCCAGAACCTTCAGTTGAATATGTAAATATAAATGTGGTCCCCAAGACTCCTCTTCAGATACTTACAGCCCATAAGCGAAACCAACTGTCCTTTCAACCACCACTGACGGAGGAACTCCCTCATCAGCCAACAGCAGCTGCCACCTCCACTCCCACCATAGTAGCAGCCGCCTCCACTCCCATCATTGTAGCAGCTGTCTACTCCCACCACAGTATCAGCCATCTCTGTCCTCATGACTACAGCAGATACTCATGCCCCAGCTTTGCAGCCATTACACTCAAATATAAGTAGTGGCCTAAATGACATAGTAAACCTCTTTCTTCAGCAACAAAGGTTATCATTGCTTCCCACTAGGGATATACCTGTGTTTGATGGCGAGCCTTTGAACCTTTCATGCAGGCATTCATACATGGAATTGAAAATAAGGTCATTAGTAATCAGGATCGCTTGTATTACTTGGAGCAATACACCTTCCGGCCAACCAAGAGAACTGGTAAGGAGCTGTTTGCACGTGCGTACAGATGAGGGATATACAGAGGCTAAAAGATTGTTGGACCATCATTTCGGTGACGAGATAAAGCTCACTAATGCATACATGGAGAAAGCTTTGAGTTGGAGTAATATTAAGCCAGAAGATGGAAAGGCATTGTCCGGTTATGCACTCTTTCTTCGAGCATGCTGTAATCTGTCACAAACTCTGCAAGACATGGAAGAGCTTAGTCTACCTTCTAACCTGAGACTTCTTGTTTCAAAGCTTCCTCTTAAGTTAAGGGAAAGGTGATGGTCAATCGCATTTGACATCCTGGAGCATAGGCAAACAAAGGCTACTTTCTCTGATCTTGTTAACTTCATTGAGAAGCAAGCTAGAATCATGGAGGATCCACTCTTTGGTGACATACAACAGCCATTTCCCATAAAGAAGGTTCTTCAGCCCAAACCTGTGTCAGATTCTAAGCTTTCCTTTAAAAGCAAAGGTAGCTTTGTCACTGTTGTGACAGATGCACCTACACCTCCCATGAGTGAAGTTCCCAAACAAGAAGGGTTAAAGAAACCATCTATTAATGACAAGTCTATTAGTTCAAACCCTTGTCCAATTTGTAAAGGAACATGCCTTAGATTCATGTGAAGAGTTGCTATCCAAGCCTCATAATGAACGTTTTGAATTGTTGAAGAGGAAAGGTGTTTGTTTTGGCTGTTTGGTAAAGGGCCATATGAGCAAAGATTGTAAAAGACTCCTCACCTGTACTGTGTGTTCTAAGAAACATCTGAACATCCTGCACATCCAGAAGCCTGATGATGGAGTCACGAACCAGGAAAGGAGCTTATGTGGGTCTGAGAAGTCCATTAATAGTGGATTGGTCTCACTGGAAGAGAAAAGCATTGGATCCAGTGATGATCATTGCACACTGGCTATTGTACCTGTTCAGGTGAAGCTAAGTAATTCAAATCAAATTGTCCAGACTTGTGCTTTCCTTGATCCAGGTAGTTCTGCCACATTTTGTACGGAGAGTCTCCGAAGACGGCTGAACACAAAGGGATGGCATCACAGGATCCTTTTGCGCACTATGGGTCAGGAGAAACCCACTGACAGCATTGTCATCAGAGGCTTAGAAGTAAGTAGTTTGGAAGGGGGAGACTTCTTTGGACTGCCAGATGTTTACACACAGAAAAAAATCCCAGTCAGCAAAGACCATATCCCAAAACAGAAGGATTTGGAGAAATGGCTATATTTGGAAGATGTATTCTTGCCAAGTATTGATACTGATATTGATCTGTTGATTGGAATAAATGTGCCCAAACTTATGGAGCCATGGAGGGTGGTAAATAGCAAGGGCAATGGGCCTTTTGCAATCAAAACCCTGCTGGGCTGGGTTGTTGGTGGTCTCCTCCATGATGAGCACACTTGTCTCAATAAGCAAAGCAAACCCTATGTCTACAGCCACCGGATTTCTGTAAAAAGAGTGAGTGAGCTTCTGGTTCAACAATTCAATCATGACTTCCCTGAGAGTGCATATGAGGTGGAAATGTCTCAGGAAGATCTGAGATTTCTGGAAATAATGGACACCTCTGTGAAACTACATGATGGACACTATCAGTTGCTGCTACCATTTAAAAGGGATCCCAAAATGCCAAACAACTGGCTGATGGCAGAGCAAAGGGCAGTGTCTTTAAAGAGAAAGTTTGGGAGGAACAAGATCTTTTAAGAGGAATACAAGCTGTTCATGGACACCATTTTAAAATGTGGACATGCTGAACGTGTGCCCAGAGAGGAATTGGCATTTTAGTATGGCAAGGGCTGGTACATACCCCACCATGGGGTACGTCACCCCAAAAAAGGAAACTTGCGGGTAGTTTTTGACTGCTCTGCATCTTATCAAGGAACATCTCTCAACAGTGAACTCTTGCAGGGTCCAAATCTTACGAACTCCTTGATTGGGTTCCTGCTGAATTTCCGCCTTGAGAATGTGGTCATCCTGGCTGATATGGAGATGATGTATCATCAGGTCAAGATACCCTCAGAGCATGCTGACTTTGTGTTTCTTGTGGTGGGATGATGGAGACATCTCTCAGCCTCTCTTGGAGCACAGGATGACGGGTCACATCTTTGGAGCAACGTCATCAGCTAGTTGTGCCAGCTATGCCTTGAGAAGAACTGCTGAGGACCATAAAAACAACCTCTCAGCTGAAGCAGTGAACACGGTTTTAAATAACTTATGTGGATGATTTGCTGAAGTCAGTGGATACAGAGGCTTATGCCATTCACCTGTATCAAGAATTGAAAACCCTGTGTACAGCGAGGGGTTTCAATCTCACCAAGTGGTCAAGTAACAGCCGAGCAGTCTTGGCTCACATTCCTGAGCTTGAAAAGGCAAAGGGAGTGAAAGACTTGGACCTAGACCTTGAAGACCTACCTCTGGAATGAGCTCTTGGTGTGCACTGGTGTGCTGAAGAGGACGTCTTTAAGTTCCATGTGTCCCTCAAAGAACAACCATGCACCAGGTGAGGAATTCTGTCTATGGTCAGTTCAATGTACGACCTGTTAGGATTTCTTGCCCTGTAACCTTTCCAGCAAAACGCCCCTTGGAGGAATTGTGCAGGCTGAACCTTAGCTGGGACCAAGACATTCCTAACGCTCATGCAAAATCCTGGAAGCATTGGTTGCATGGCCTTGGAACTCTCACAGACTTCAACGTCACCCGCTGCTTCAAACCGAAGAATTTTGGGAAAGTGGAGTGTGCACAGTTGTATCACTTTTGTGACGCAAGTGAAGCCGGATATGGCATGGTGACCTATTTAAGGTTCGTCAATAGTCAGGATAAAGTGCACATAGCCTTTGTCATGGGAAAATCTAGAGTGGCTCCATTGAAGCTAATGACCACCCCATGTCTTGAGCTGACTGCTGCGGTTTTGGCAGTTCGTATAGACCAGGTGCTTGCAACTGAGTTACAACTGCAACTGGAGCCATCTGTATTTTGGACAGACAGTACAACTGTCTTGAAATACATAAGAAATGACAGCAGACGATTTTACACCTTTGTCACAAACCATGTTAACACAATCAGGGGCATCTCTGATGTGTCCCAGTGGAAACATATATCCCTGGAAAAATGAATCCAGCGGACTATGCATCACATGGATTGAATGCTGAGGAATTTCTGAAGAACGACATCTGGATTAATGGTCCCAAGTTTTTGGCAGACTTGCCTAAACACTGGCCCAATCCACCTGTCGAACTGGCAGTCTCTCCAGATAACTCAGTGTTGAGAGAAGTGCTTGAAGTCCATGCCACTGTTGCAGGTCATTATAATGCCACCAGCGCACTATTGAATTACTTTTCAACCTGGAGTAAGCACAGAACTGCCGTTGCCTGGATTCTGAAGCTGAAGAGCTTGCTTGCCCAATGTGTCCTGAAAAGAAAAGGGGCCTTAAAGACATCAAAGGCTGGTCCTATGTCACTCTCCACTCAGGACATAGAAGAAGCCATTGGGAAGTTCTGCCAAGGTCAAGGATTCCCGCAGGAAATGGCAAGCCTACACAATGGAAGGAACATAAATCGGAAAAGTTCTATCTTCAAGCTGGATCCAGTGCTCGACCGTGGTATATTGAGGGTTGGTGGCCGCCTGAGTAAGATGGCTATGCCAGAAGAGCAGAAACATCCTGCCATCTTGCCTAAGGGACATCACGTTTCAAAGCTTCTGCTTCGTCATATCCACCAGCAGGTAGGGCACAGTGGAAGAAATCACATATTGTCAAGCTTACAGAAAAAATATTGGATTCCTTGTGCAAATTCCCTTGCGAGGAACATTGTGAATAATTGCGTGCCCTGCAGGCGGAAACATGCATGTGCAGGTGAACAAAAGATGGCTGATCTGCCAATTGACCGTTTGACTCCTGACCTTCCTCCATTCTCACATGCAGGAGTGGATTATTTTGGACCTATAGAGGTGAGAAGAGGGCGTGGCATGGTAAAGCAGTATGGTGTGATATTTACTTGTCTCACTAGTAGAGCAGTTCATCTGGAAGTGGCACACACTATGGATACTCTTGTGTGAATGCGTTCGGGCGCTTCATATCCAGAAGAGGTCAAGTAAGAGAATTACGGTCAGACAATGGAACTAATTTGATCTCCGCTGAGAAGGAGTTAAGGGAGGCACTGAAGTCTTGGAATATGGATCAAATTGAGTGCAGTCTCATACAGAAAGGTGTTAAGCGGACGTTCAATCCTCCAGCTGATGCCCACCATGGGGGCATATGGGAGCAAATAATTAGAATGGTGAAGAGGATTTTGTCATCTATCACGAACCAACAATCCTTGGATGAGGAAGGTCTAGTCACAGTGATGTGCGAAGTTGAATCCATCCTAAACAGCCGTCCTTTGACAACCATTTCAGATGACCCCAATGACTTGGAACCACTGACACCCAATCACCTACTGCAACTTAAGGTTCAACCCGTGCTACCACCAGGAATATTCAGAAGGGAAGATCTGTACGCCAGGAGGCGGTGGCGACAAATACAATATATTGCTGATCTTTTCTGTACACGCTGGATACAGGAATATGTTCCACTCATGCAAGAACGAGCCAAATGGTCCCGCATCAGGCCAAATTTCTTTGTGGGAGACGTTGTTGTGGTGGCTGATCCTACAGCACCACGAGGCTCATGGGTGATGGCAAGAGTCATTGAAGCGAAAGCAGATTCAAAGGGCCTTGTTCGTACTGTAAGACTACAAACTAAAACCAACCAGCTCCTAAGACCCATCAGCAAGATCTACCTCCTGGTAAAAGCTGACAGCCAAGATTGAATTGAGACTCATGAAATGCACACGTGCTTCCTTTTGCATTACATTAATATACTGATACTTGCATTCATTTAGATTAGAATTGCTATCTTTATTTTGGTAATATAAAGGATAAATTGGCTCCGTTTGTGAGAATATTTTGTTATAGCCACACATAGTTGCTGTAAGGGGCCGGATATGTTCGAGCCAAATTTGGTTAAATTTTGCTTTGGTTTAGACTCTTATTTTGTTTGAGATTTGCTGGCCTTCAGCCTGGAACTTTTATTTTGACATAGCCTTAGGTCACCTGTCAAGGCAAAGATGG
The DNA here is from genome assembly GCF_027579695.1 of Neoarius graeffei. Classification (NCBI taxonomy): domain Eukaryota; kingdom Metazoa; phylum Chordata; class Actinopteri; order Siluriformes; family Ariidae; genus Neoarius; species Neoarius graeffei. The sequence goes on along the minus strand of NC_083592.1, from coordinate 22,413,769 downwards.
CATCTTCCACATGGTGTTCAGTCTCAGACAATGGAAGATGCCGTAGTTGAATAGTTTTTTACTGCTTTAACTCTAAACTTTGAACTACACTTAAATAAAATTTAGAATACTTTGATTTCACCCTTTTTTTTTAACTTGTATTGAAGCTTGAAATTTATACTTTGGATTAGCCCTCTCCCTGTGGATTACAAACATTTTGGATTTACTCCTGTGTACCACCTGTTTGCCTGCCTGCCACCTACCTCTTTCCCTCCCTCCCTGCCTGCTTGTTACCTGCTCGCCTGCTTGCTGCCTGCCTGCTACCTATCTCTCACGGTAGCAGAAGCTTGCCTGACCGTGTGCCCTCTCCCTACCCGCCTGCCTCTTCTACCATCTATGAACACAGGTATTAGCAACAGCTGAACACAGTGCTTTAAGATAAGCGCGTAATGACTGTACAGCATCTACACTTTGAATTTAGTTTGGCCCTCACAGTAACTTCTAAGCAGCTGAAGGCCTCTCTCACATTGGCTAATGTTCATGAGTCCACCATCAGGAGAACACTGAACAACAATGGTGTACATGTCAGGGTTGCAAGGAGAAAGCCACTGCTCTCCAAAAAGAACATTGCTGCTCGTCTGCAGTTTGCTAAAGGTCATGTGGACAAGCCAGAAGGCTATTGGAAAAATGTTTTGTGGACAGATGAGACCAAAATAGAACTTTTTGGTTTAAATGAGAAGTGTTCTGTTTGGAGAAAGGAAAACACTGCATTCCAGCATAAGAACCTTATCCCATCTGTGAAACGTGGTGGTGGTAGTATCATGGTTTGGGCCTGTTTTGCTGCATCTGGGCCAGGATGGCTTGCCATCGTTGATGGAACAATGAACTCTGAATTATACCAGCGAATTCAAAAGGAAAATATCAGGACATCTGTCCATGAACTGAATCTCAAGAGAAGGTGGGTCATGCAGCAAGACAATGACCCTAAGCACACAAGTCGTTCTACCAAAGAATGGTTAAAGAAGTATGAAGTTAATGTTTTGGAATGGCCAAGTCAAAGTCCTGACCTTAATCCAATCAAAATGTTGTGGAAGGACCTGAAGCGAGCAGTTCATGTAAGGAAACCCACCAACATCCCAGAGTTGAAGCTGTTCTGTACAGAGGAATGGGCTAAAATTCCTCTAAGCCAGTGTGCAGGACTGATCAACAGTTACCGGAAACGTTTAGTTGCCGTTATTGCTGCAGAAGGGGGTAACACCAAATACTGAAAGCAAATATTCACATACTTTTGCCACTCAGATATGTAATATTGGATCATTTCCCTCAATAAATAAATGACCAAGTATAATATTTTTGTCTCATTTGTTTAACTGGGTTCTCTTTATCTACTTTTAGGACTTGTGTGAAAATCTGATGATGTCTTGGGTCATATTTATGCAGAAATAGAGAAAATTCTAAAGGGTTCACAAACCTTTCAAGCACCACTGTATAAATAACTCACTTCTGTAACTATGCCCTATAGACTCAAAGTATATCTGTGAAAACAGAAAAATCATTATAGTTTTAACACATGAAATACTCAAACCAGCCTGTCCAATAGCAACAACCATGTCTCAGAGATAACACATCATTCTGATGTTTGATGTGAACATTAACTGAAGCACTTGAACTGTGTCCACATGATTGGCTGATTAGATGACTGCATCATTGAGTATAAGTGTTTGTGTTAAAGTGGCCAGTGCGTGTAGATTTGTGTTCGGAGCTATCCATTATTCCCTCTATCTTCACTAGAGCCCTAGTCTGGTTAACACCAGACCATATCACAAGTGAAATAATGGTCTGGAATCTGCCTATTGAATTTCTTGTAGGGGAGGTGTGGTTTACGATTGTCAACGGCCGTTTATTGGACGTTGCGAATGTCTATCATTTGGCGTATACATAGCCCATGACCAATCATGGCAGTTGTACCCGGTGACGTAGTTAGAGCGACGAAGAGGTGAAGAAAGACTGTAATGCCAAACGCTGTTCTTTTTTTAAAACAAACTTTCGCTCTAAACTATTCAGAACAGTGTCTAAAGCTTGATCGAAAGTTTGGTTTGTATCGCTCGCCGCCATGTTAAATGTGATCCGTAAACAGTCCCAAATAAACTACAAGCTTCTGTTTGTCGAGTAGTACGCGTCACCGTCTTTCCACCCTTCCCCACTCTCTGATTGGCTCCCTAACTCAGGCGAGCCTTTAGACCATAGTTTCCATGCTGTCTTTTCAGATCGGAACGATTGTGCAAAGCAGCATGGGATTTCCCAGGCTACTAGAGCCCCAATCTGAGCTGAAGAAAAGTATCCCCATAGCATGATGATGCTAAACCAAACCTAATAACAAAAATGTATTTTAGAATTGTGTCTCAATATCTCTAGCCCAGATGTGAAGAACATGAGATTGTTGGTAATGGACCTCACGGTGTTCCATGATGCAGTTAATGTGTTTTTAAAAATTTTGGAAACTCTCCTGATCAATACCATTTGACAATGGGATCCTGTACATGTATTGTAAGCTCTTTGTGGACCATGGCTTCAGCAGTTGGATGATAAGATGTCAAGAAAATCCTACAGAAACAGCTGATCTTTATTTGGGGTTAATCGCACAGGTGATGACATGGGTATAATAATTACTTTGAACGCAATTTTGAATGTTATTCGTTAATTCCGAGCACAGTCATGTGACCAATTATAAAAGGCTGTGCACACTATGCAAATTATGAAAGTTTGTTTTTTCCTTTTTCCTCTAAAATATTTCTAATTGTTTTTCACTTCAATTTTGCTGGTTACTATATATCCCATTAAAGGTGGAAAAAGATCTGAAATTGTATATCTTGGTTTCTTTTTTTTTAATGTCACAAAGTCTGCAATTTTAACAAGGGTGTGTAGACTTTTTATTTGCACTATATCTTTAACGGCTCTGCTTTTTCTGTATGTTGTCTTCATTTTCTGAGATTTCTAAAGGTTATATTTGATATCAAATGTGATTTACAGAAGTACAAGGTTATGCTGAACCTACCTGAGGAGGACGAGAGCCCAGCCTGTTACTTGGGTAATGTTCAGAATGTTGAGAACAGCAGTGCATGCACTGCTGCAATGAAAGACAGGCATGAAGAAGAGGAGAACCCAGAAAACCACTTGGCTTTCATTACACACTCAGCTGCTGTCCACACAAAGAAGCAACACTTGCAGTCACACTACAAAGGTCCAGCCTCAAAACCATTGTCTGAGTCTTCAGCCACACAAAACCCTACTGTAGTTTAAAGCACCTGACTGCTGAAAAAATATCTGATTGTAGTTCTTCCACACAAAAAAGAAACCCCTTAGTAAGTGTAAAGAAACCTCAACGTCTCAGTGATGTGCGTATTACTGTTAGAGTGCTGATTCTGAAGATCAGAAGCTGAACTCCCATACTCTTATGATGGTATTAGTACTTTGGTTTCAGGTTAAACTTTCTAAACCCATGCATTTCTTGACTATACGCCACTTCTGGAGCTATGAGCATATATAGTGCAGTTTTGTTTTTATTTTTTTTCCCTGTAGTACATTTTAATTTTCTGTCCAGTATTAAATTGAATAATAAGGTTATTACTGGCCAGTACATACAGGAATGTGAATTTATCAGTTTACCTCCTCATTATTTAAACTTGTTTGAGTGTGGTGTTATACCGTGCCAAAATGAATCTAGTCCCTGTCTCAAGTCCTTGGGACGTCCTGGGCCCTGTACTACGAAGCGGGTTTTCTGGCTTACCAGGGTAACTTCGAGAGTAACTTGATCACGTGCAGCGTAACTTCCCGATTAACCCATACTACGAAAGTTGGCTACGTTCAAACCGAGGTATGCTGCCATGGCAACTTACGCTGCATCTCAAACCTGCTCGTCTCAGGTTATGTTCTTGGTTAACCCGAGGTTTCCGATTAACCACACCCTTTTTAAACACCACCTCTCCACCGACATTTCCTCTAGAGACATTGCCAGCGTGCCTGGATGACTCGTGCGATATCGGAGCGCAGATTAGAGATGGGATTTATGGCTCTTTGATGGGATCCACATCTTTGTGATCCGTTCTTTGAAAAGAGCCGTTCAAAAGACTGGCTCATTTGGCTCTTTTTAAATATTTATTCAGCTTTAAGAAGACAGCGTCTAAAGAAGCCAGATCCCTCTGCTTAGACAGTGACATCAATATTTCTGGACATACCTTTTATATAAAGCAACCTAGACTTACATTATTGTAACCCCTAAACGCTCATAAATAACCATTAAAAAACAATGAGGGCTTCAATGAATGTCCATGCAGAACGGCTTTTCTGTAAAAAAAAAAAAAAAAAGAACCCACTCAAGAACATAGTTATCAAGAACGCAAGAATATTTTATAGAAAAACACTTGTTTTACAAAAATATTTAAGTCTGAGATACAAAATAGATACAACTATAATAAATATAACACAAGAACTAGTTATCACACAAGAACATTTTAATAGAAAAAAAACTTTCTATATTAAAAATATTGAAATTGTAACAAAAATAGATACAACTAAACAGTCAGATAAATAGATAGTTATAACAAGAACACAAGATTATTTTAATAGGAAAAAACCTATTCATGCAAAAAATATATCAGAAAAATAGATACAACTAGACAAACATAAATAAAATACACAAAAATAGAACAAACAAAATGACGATAGAATAAATTAAATGAACGTCCGTGCAAAGTAGTTTTCCCACAATATTATCATTAATATCACACAACAACATTATAAACTATATACAAAACAATTTGAACTATTAGGCAAACAGATAAAACTTGAATAAATAAAAGGCAAATGAATGCTTGCTTGCACATGCGCACACACACCATTATGAATGATGTTTTTATATTTCATTTTCACCTGTTGCCAGGTGCGTTTGGCACAGCTGTTGCCTCTGAACTGTTCACAGGACATACACCAACTTATGCCGCTTTTCTACTACAAACGCGGCTGAGTCGGGCTGAGCCGTGCCGTGCTGAGTCGGGCTGAGCTGAGCGGGGCTGTTGGAGTTGCATTTCGACTACAACCGCGCTGAACCATGCTGGCTGGAAGTGGGTGGACACATTGGGTGGAGTTAGCGAAAGTGGGTGGACGTCAGGTGATGTCGTTAAGCAGCGCAAACAGTGACATCAGTGATCTTTTAAGCGGTAGTCTCACAACCCGAATAGTAAACAATAAACATGGACATGGAGTCGTTAGTGTTGCTGGTCTTGGTGCTGTGGCTTGTTGTCACCGACAACGCCAACAGATACTGGCAAGAGCGTATAGATGAGGCGAGGCGCATAAGGCTTCATAATTCTCGTAATTCTCCTTCTTTCGGGTTTGCGGTGTTTACAGATCCCAGCGTGCTCGCGGGGCGTGTGTGGGCATGTGAGGACACTCCTCCTCACCAATCAGTGCACAGGGGAGTGTCTGCTCACGCCCCCAGCCTCACTCAGCACGGTTTGGCTCGCTTCAGCCCTACTCCAAAACGGTGCGAGTTTTAGGGGCTAAGCAGGGCTGAAGCGAGCTGAGTCGTGCTATTTTTTGGTAGTCGAAACGCAAGCCGTGTCGGGCTGAAGTGAGCTGAAGAAGGGTAGTGGAAAAGGGCCAATAGTCAAAAGGACTGAACAGTCAGTCATCCTAATTCATGTGACTCGTGCACATATCAGCTTAAGTAGGCTACTCCATGAATTTACCATACCAAATTTTATTCAGGATTTTTCGGACATTAAACAAGCTATATATGACTGGGGCCACGTCGAAGGACCATTTTCTGTGACTTGTGATTGATCATGAAGCTTTCTCTCATCCTATACTTCTGTTCTGGAACATGTAGAGGGGAGAATGTACTTACGCATTTACCCGATCGGCAATTCGTTGCCAACATGCTTGCCGCTCCTTATTGGCAGCCGCTGTGTTAGATTTTGCTCTTAATGTTGTTTTGAACTCCTCGTAGCTTTGCATTATGACAGTGCATTCTTCCTCCGTGAAGTACGGCGACCGTGCCATTGTGAACAGTGGTGATTTGCGCTGATAACCTTCCCTTTAACGTGAACGCGCATTAACCCTGATTAGGTTAAACCAGGTTCAACAAATCAACTTCATAACTGGCGTCGTAGTACCGTTTAACCCCAAACAAGATAACCAGGTTTTGTCAACCCCGGTTTAGCGGGGGAACCCTGGGTTACTTCTGGGTAGGTTAACCTCCGTTCGTAGTACAGGGCCCTGGTGGAATGTTTTATAACTCAATGCTTGCTTTGTTTGCCTTTTTTGATAGCTTTTGTTTGTTTGTTTGTTTTTGTTTTTGTGGTTGGGGGGTTGGTCCGTTGCGTTTTAATCCTGTGAGAATTTTTATTTATATGAATAATTTTTTTTTAATTGAATAAGTACAGGCTGTATTTTGTGCAAGTGTTAAGTATGATGGATCCAGAGGCTGAAACCACATCCTCAGTTCTGTCCAATTTTCTAGTGAATTAGCTGCAATTATTGCAAACTTCTCACTCCTTGTTATTGTCAGCATTAGTAGCATTCTTCTGTCACAATTATCAACATCACTCTTTAAAATACTGTAGAAACTGATCAGATACAGTATGTGGTAAAAAGTGGGGCAATGGAACATCACTTTCAAGTAAGGACTGAATTTACTAGCTAAAGGCTTTTAATGAACACTAAATATAAGTAATGCTATGTAGTAATTTTCTGACAGTAGTTTTCCTCTACAGTTGGTAGAACACTGGTTTTGTATGAGTACAGATATTGTTGATCTAGAATAGCCGGGGAGTTTATGGGTGTGTTGGGATAATTTGTAATGTGAACATCATGGTCAGTTATGTGAATATACTGCAATGTGTAGACAGACAATGTTGCATATGGGTGATTTAATGTGATACTGGCGCAATTTTGCCCTTGTAAATTTTAATACTTAATAAACTTAAATTTTAATTCCCTTCCCCCCCCCCCCCCCCCCAAAAAAAAGGGCACACAATAGCCAACTACACAAAATGTGGTTTGTCCATCCTAATGGCACAAGGTCATTTATAACATTTTAACATTTTTTTTAAATTTATTAAATATAATTTACATTTATATACAATATATACATATAATTTACCTTTACAGAGAGAGCATACTTGACTGTGGTGTTCAGGTGGGAGAGATGACTACTCTCTCCCCTGTCAGTCACTGGGACATACAGTGATCAATTGTGTGAACTCGTATGCGGAAGAGGGTAGACAGCACTTTCCATGAAGTGTTACACTGGTCTATGATGCTATAGATGTGGGGTTGTTGTTTTTTTGTTTTTAATTTTAGTAATGTTTTAAGTTAATTTTCTGAAATATGTACATACCGTTGTTGCAAAGGACACTTTACTATCTAGCCATGTTTAAAAATGTCTATTTTACATATGTACTGTCTTTATTACCGTGATATCATTGGAGTGTAAATGATACTCCAATCGTGGAATCAGCCGAAACACTGAGTAAAATTCCCAGGATCCAACCCAGTCAGCAGTGGCGATATCTGGCAACCAAGCGAGCACTGAGGAAGTGTTTAAAAAGAGATGGAGATAGGGTGAGGTGTTTCCTCAGCGGCGCATTACGTGTTATTAGAGGGAGTTATATTAACATTGGTACACGACAAATTAGATATAACGCTTACTTTAAAACGTGCCTGTGTTTTGAGCAAATATATGCACATTAACCAACTTTGAATGAAAGGAGAAAAAGTCAGGAGATACTTTTCTTGGGGCAAGTTTGATCGGATACGACGGTTTAACACACGAACCAAACATACGCGATGTGAGTGGTCAGATGGCTTCACTCTGACGAGCCTGAGCTCTCCGGATTTATATAGAGCTCAGTGGCAGCGGTGTGCCACTCTCCACACTGACATGCCTGCTTTCTATTTGTCTGTGCTATTAGCTGGGGTTTATCCATCGATTGCCTTCCACATCTTAACACTATCCTTTAAATCCTTACAACTAGAAACGTCAGTAGTGTATACTATTACACTATTATTCTACATATTTTATCAACTACAGCAGCGGACTGCTATCTTGGCGCTGCCTGCAGGGTTGCCAAGTCTGTGTTTAAAAATCCCATCACTAAATAAAAATGAGCTCTTCAATATTCACTGCTATATATTGTAAAATATGATACATTACAAAGGAAAAGTTTGTAAGTTCCATACTTTGGGTGAATTCAGGTATGTTGAAACATTGGGAAAACCGACAGTTTTATTTAAGCAGCTTTTTTTTTTTTTTTGGCTTGATAAAAATCTCAAATGTTACTGAGACAATTGCAGCAGAACTGCTTGATATAAAAATACGTAAATTTATGGGAAAGCCTATAAAGGGGTTTGGTCATCAATCAGGAATCAACTAAAAAGCTTGAGGTGGGAATAATGACAATGTTGCTAGAAAGTTTGTGAACCCTTTGTTTTCTTTTATTTATATACAGTTGTGAGTAGCAGTTTACATACAATGACGTCATCTTGGATATGAACGTCATGGCAATATTGGGCTTTCAATGATTTCTCTGAACTGTTCATTTTCTGTGGTGAAATGATTGCACAACATTAATAGGAAAAAAAACCATGAGTTTGGTGCAGATGTTTTAATTTATTTTGGGTTTTCTGAAATCAACACAGGGTCAAAATTTTACATACACTAACTTAGATTATTAATTCAGAGGTGCTGAGACTTCCAAAATGTCTCTTATCTTGCTAAGACCAAGGCCTCTTAACTTCCTGTTAGTGATTATGAGTACAGCTGGTAGCTTCTCTGTGCCTTCATAAAAAGGGTTTGTTTGCAGCACTCAGTGGATTGACCAACACACAGTAAAATGGGAAAGTCTGACCACAGTTCTATTTATTGATTGATTTTCTGCATAAATTTTAGTTGAAATGTAATGAGTTAAAACTAGATAAAGAGAACCCAATTAAAATCATGTATAAATTTTTGTAGTTTATTCATTTTAAAGATGTCCCAAATTACCAAACATGGAAAATTGTAAGATAAAAAAAAAACCTGTTAGTTTTATACTGTAAGACCTGAATTGTACAATGATACTTTTAGGCCAACATCATAACTTAGTCTGCAGTGTTCACTCAGTATTAAACCATGCCTTGAATATGATTTTTCCCTCTTCACAGACAGATTGTGAAAACCTTGCAGATTTCAGAAATGTACTATATTTCAGAAAAAAAATCTTAAAGTTAATGAAAGCTTGAACCAAATCTGTCCCAATACCTCATCCTATTTCACAAAAAAGCATTAAAACCATTATATTCCTAAAACAGCTGTTTTACTCAGGTTTTTATACCACAGTGCTGTTGAATTCTCAAATTGGATTGGTTAGATGTGTTGATTAATTTTCTACAACTTGGTCAGTTTCAGCTGCAAGATAAATCAGGTTTATTTTAATGTGCTCATTCTAAAATCTTTTTGTTTCTAGAGTAACAGCTCACAGACAGGAGACATAACCTAAAGGTTAATTAGACAGACAGAGAGAGGACTTTGCACTTTCCAATTTCTCAGTAAGGAAGATGCTTTTTTTTTTTCTTATCTTGAAGCGAGACAACAAAGAGAGGCTGGTGAGGGAACCATTGTTTATAAGTGATATGATCAGCCAACTTGTCACACAGATATTTCCACAACATTAATTGTAACTATGAACAGTTAAGAGTATTATGTATATAATACATTAAACTTTATGGCAAATAAATTAAAATTGTAACTGTTCTTCAGGAGATTGTGTTCAAGTCCCAGTGATGCCATGGTAATCCATGGCTAGGAGTCAAGAGAGCAAATTCGGCTGTGATCTCAGGGTGGAAGGGAGGATGATGTCTGTGATCTCATTGTATGCAGAAGTGGTCAGGTGGTGCTCTCCTCTGAGTGTGTAACACTGGCATCTGACTCAGCCATCTGAAAAGATGTGGAAGTTGTCTTCAGTGGTGTCAGAGGAAGCATGTGTTAGTCTTCATCTCCCTGGTTGATAATTGTCATGGTGGGGGGAACTGGTGAGAGAAAATGAAGGGAAATTAATTGCTGACAAATTGCTGGGGTATATGAGGAATAAAAGTGCAATTAGTTGGAATATAATTTGGGGTGGTAACATTAAATCCACTTAGTGTCATGCCGCATCACGCCACCCATTGTTATTTTCCTATAACAAGGCAGTGGTGGTGCAGTGGTTATTACTGTTGCCTCACAGCAAGATGGTCTTGCTGGTCGACTGGGGCTTGTCTGTGTGGAGTTTGCATGTTCCTTGTGCCTGCGTGGGTTTCCTCCGGGTGCTCCAGTTTCCTCCGCTAGTCCAAAGACATGCAAATTAGGTAAACTGGCTACTATAAATTGATGTGAATGGTCGTCTGATTAATTATATGTGCCTACCTGTGTGATAGCCCATGCTGTTTGGCCTGTAGTTCATCGTTGTAATTAATCTTAAACACAACTCTTCATGCGCTATAAATGTGGATCTGGCAACCCTGTCAAGGTGTATTGGTCCACGTGGCATGCAAAGCCAGTTGTAACCTACAGGAGGCGACATCAGCCACAATATTGAGCATTATGGGGCGGCGGTGCTTTTCATCCGCACCGATAACAAAACGTTGCGTTTAGAAAACCTGTATCGCTTGTAGGAGGACACAGATTTTACCCAACAGTGGTCCTGTTCTTCAGCGAGTGGTAAAGGCAGTAGTGTGAGATGGTCCAGAGCAATGTGATGAGCACCGCGGAGGACGTGGCGGATCAGGTGAGAGATAAGACAAGGTGGCCTGGAGTACACAGCCTGGAAGTGCAATCTTTACCGTCTCATTTTCTTTCTAGCTTTCTCTCAGAAATGGCTTGGATTTTATTTGAGTTAAAGCAGAAAAACTCTTGCTGTTCTTTTTCTTAATTGCAGTTTGTTTGGTTTATTTAACGTCGAATAAGAGAGCAGTAACGGTGCAGTTTCAGGAAATGTGACTAGCATGCAGCGAGTTCAGTATAACGGTGAGGTTAACAGCATGCTGGGTAAGATAGATAGATAATTTATTGATCCCTTTGGGAGGGTTCCCTCAGGGAAATTAAAATTCCAGCAGCATTATTACAGAATAAACAGAGAATAGAAAATGGCTAAAATTTCTAGATAGTATCAGTCCCTTGAAGTGGTGAGGGGTCTTTAGGTGTCAGCTAATGTCCTCTTTTCACACTGGTTAGAAAGTAAATGTCAAAAAGTGGTTAAAAATAATGATCCCAGATTAATGGGCAAAATTAGAGACACTATGGAGCTTTAAAGAGCTGGTCCTGACACACTAGTGTCCAAGTGTTTTGACTTCGTTTCATAAATCATTAGCAATTGTTTTTGTTTTTATTTTGTCTCTAATTTCCTATCGACTACTGAGATTATTCATGTTTGTATCTGCAGGTGGTAATCAATCTGAGCTGGCGTTTCCACCCTGCCGTATACACACACCTGAATAATTAATTACAAACCTTTTGTTAATGTTACAGACCACCTGAGAATCGGTTATTGAAGTTAATCACTGATATTAAAAAATAGGAACAACAATACAATGGATTTCACCCTCTTTACTTTCCTATGTAAGGCTAACAGGACTTTTTCTTAAGTTTGAATACCTGGTTTTGTCTTTGTTATAGCAGTGAGATGAGTTTTGCTTTAACTGTTATACAAACCACAAAGTGAACTGATGCATTGTATTGATGCATTAATTCTGTGTATTTTATTAGTGTTGTTTGACTGTCACTTCAGCCTTCATGTGTAGTTTTCTCAAGGATAAGGCCAGTACATGCACTGAACAGTCTTTAAATACAATCCACTGAAGGTTATTAGCTCATTGCTACCTGTAGCTGTAATTTAGATCAGATTACTTTATTTCAGTAGATATGTTCCCTCTCATGTTAACACATGCTTTTTAAAACACTTCATGTGCTCTGCTTTTACAATGGGATAGATGCATCATGTCAGAATTCTTCAGTTGTCAAGCAAATAAATAAACATGTTCCTATACTCCTGACTTCTAATGCTATGTTGATGGAGTCCTACACTGCATTAAAGGTGTCTTCCCATTCATGGGTGCGCTTGGCTGTTACTTGTTGATTGCTGATTGGCTGCTTTAACTTCCTGCCTCTGATGTGGAGTCTGTAGGGGCAGGGCTTAGCAGAGCCTGGTGGCGCAGACACTTTCATAAGATGCTACAGACCACAATTTCATAATGAACACCTCTGCCAGCAAATTATAGTGTTTTTCATATGCGAGTCATGAGTCGTGACATCTTAGGCTTTCCCTTGGTCATGTTTTTGTCTGTAATTAGATGCAGGCAAAGGGATGGTTTGCTAGATAACACCCCCCCCCCCCCCCCCCCCCCGGTGTTCCTCTGTTGTTTTTCAGTCACTGCATGTTTTTTTATTTTTGTATGTATGCAGCATTTTTTGTATGAGGCATGTTCTTGCCCAAGACCTGGATGTAGCATTTTGGTTTTTTTACGGTACAATCATGTGATGATTCACCTTGCCTGTCCTGTTATTACTGGACATTCATAGTCATTATCAAACCATGTACAGTTCGACTTCACACTCTGTGGTGTTAAGAGAAGCTTATGGTTTCAAGATCCATTAAATCTGCCAGTTGTAATAAAAACTCATCAACTGAAATAAAGAATTCTATATTGTCAGGAAGTTACTGGTAAAAACCATTTCTACTTTTAAAAGCTGTTAAACTGGGGGGTGATACACAGTCAAGTTTATTTTTATAGTGCTTTTAACAATAGACATTATCACAAGACAGCTTTACAGAATTTTAATGACTTTAAACATGAGCTAATTTTATCCCTAATCTATCCCTAATGAGCAAGCCTGTTGTGACAGTGGCAACGAAAAACTCCCTCAGACGACATGAGGAAGAAACCTTGAGAGGAATCGGACTCAAAAGGGAACCCATCCTCATTTGGGTGATGATAATGTGATTATAACAGTTTTAACATGAAGTGTGTTTCATTGATGGAAACTTGAGTGCAAAACTGTTCATGACAACTGCAGTCCTAAAGTTAGCAAGTTAACTGTAGTCCTCAGCCATAAAAGCATTATTGTAAGTGTCCAGAGCATCTTCCAAGTGTGACTTTCAACTGTCTATATGGGGCCGTCCTCCACAGGAGCAATGTGATGAGACTCCAGCCAGACATAGGGCATCAGGATGGATCAGGCAGGTCTGAGGAGCAGAGGAGGTCAGTGTCTCAATCTCAGGATTGACATGTAACAGTGAGGGGGAGGGGAGAAAAGGGGGGGGGACCAGGTTGTTAGGTATGCCTAAGGTCACCTGATGAGTAGGAACAGTACATTTTGCATGGAGTGTAAGCAGGGACTCCAGCAAAACTATGACAGCATAACTGAAAAGGGGAGAGCCGGAAGGTGTAACAGGCATGAGGGCGCCCTGGGACATAAAGCAGCCAGCCACTACACCATCAACAAACTCGAGTGAGCAAGCAAGTGGGGGACTGACAGCATCCATACATCCCGGTTTACCAAATCACTGTTTGATGACCCTCCAGATCTACTCCTTTACCTCAAACACTATTAACAAAAGGCTTGACTAAACAGATGTTTTCAGCCTCGACTTAAATGCTGAGACTGTGTCTGATTTCTGAACACTACTTGGAAGGCTGTTCCATAACTGTGGGGCTTTGTAAGAAAAGGCTCTGTCCCTGATGTAGCATTCACTATACAAGGTACCAGCAGATAGCATGCACTTTTTGATCTAATTGGGCGTGGCGGGTCATAAAGGACCAGAAGTTCGCTCAGGTACTGTGGCACAAGACCATTTAGTGCTTTAAAAGGTCAATAGTAGTATTTTATAATCAATATGAAATTTGATTGGGAGCCAATGCAGTGTGGATAAGACAGGGGTGATGTGATCATATTTTCTAGTAAGGACTCTTGCTGCTGCATTTTGAACTAACTGGAGCTTGTTTATGCACTTATTGGAACATCCAGACAGTAAGGCATTACAGTAATCCAACCTGGAGGTAACAAAAGCATGAACTACTTTTTCTGTGTCGTGTAGTAACATTAAATTTCTTATCTTGGCAGTATTTCTGAGATGAACGAAAGCTGTCTGGGTAGTGTTATCGATGTGAGTTTCGAATGAAAGGCTGGGGTCAATAATCACCCCGAGGTCTTTTACTGCTGTATGTGAAGAAACAGAAAGGCCATCCAGAGTTACTATGTGATCAGAAAACTTGCTTCTAGCTGCATGTGGTCCTAGTACAAGTACTTTTAGTTTTGTCAGAGTTGAGCAGAAGGACATGAATAAGCATCCAGTGTCTAATGTCCTTCACACATTCTTCAATTCTATTAAGCTGGTGTCTCTCATTTGGTTTTGCAGACACATGCAACTGTGTGTCATCAGCATAACAGTGGAAACTAATACCATTCTTGTGAATAATATGTATAGAGGTAACATGTACAAAGACAAAAGCAGTGGGCTTAAGACAGAACCTTGTGGAACACCAAACTTTACCTCAATATGTCTAGAAAAATCACATTTAAAACAGCAGTAAATGTATAGTTTATTTGCTAGAAGATTAGTGCTGGAAAAACTATTCACATACACACAACATATCCTACCTCTTATTTTCACAAAACCTGGGCTGGAGGCCAAAAATAAATGTCCTCAATGCCATAACATTGCCCACTCACATTTCAGACATGCATTTAGAGTATACAGAGATGATCAGAAAACCACAAACACATTTTGCACGTTGTTCTTTTCCTCCCTCATCTAAAGTGTGTTCAAATCACATCAGAGACAAGCTGATGACAAGGATGTCATTGTAAGAAGCTGAAAAAGCTATATACACTTGCGTATATTGTTGTGTTGTGATTCAGGACTAATTATATAATATTGAAGTAAATTTACAGTTAAATATACACTTGCGATATTGTTTCTAGTACTTTTATAATACTGACTCCATTGTTACTCACATTGGAAGGTGGTTGATATGAAGGTTTAATTTGTTTGAAACGAGTGTTTTATTTCCACTCCTTTTCCATGTAAAATTAGTTTTTGTAGATGTTGAATACAATCACTTTTATCTAAATTGAAAATGTCATTACTGCAATATATTTTACCATATCTAACCCTCGTTGGTAAGGTGATGTGTGTGTTGTTCCCTTCTGAGTTGCAGTTGGTGTGTTAGAGCAGAGAAAACCCTAATACATATATGCAGAGGATCTTTCAGGACCAGGGTTGGGGACCTCTGTTATGTGCTGTTAACCAGTTCTAAGTTTATTCTCCATATTTAATATACTGAAACATGGTGATGCATAGTTGCGGTGCAGAGATTTGACTTTGTTCTTCCTGTGTTGTCTGCTTCAGTTCCTCCGAGTGACAAAGCAGTACCTTCCCCATGTAGCACGATTGTGTCTGATCAGTACCTTCCTAGAAGATGGTATCAGGATGTGGTTCCAATGGAGCGAGCAGAAAGATTACATTGAGAGCTCATGGGGATGTGGTTTCTTCCTTGCTTCACTGTTCGTTTTAATAAACTTACTGGGCCAGCTGGGTAAGTTGGTAGATTGACTGACTGTAATGGGAAGGGCTGCACAATGAATGAAGGTGAATAATTGAAAACTGTATATGACTATCATGTCTTATTTTAGTAAATGCTTACAATTTTGTATTGTCAAAAAGGAGTGTGTTAACTGGTGCATAAACCTATAGGACAAGACAGGATAGGCACTTAGGACAAATGAATTAAAATCTGGACTATTAGGTTTTTACTCTTAGTTGTTCAAAGGACAAGTAGGCTCAGTCACTTGCATTTGTTTTAGCACTCATTTAACTAATCAAATAACTAATTAAAAAAATGATCAAATCAATAATTATAAATTTTTCTTTAACATGTTTTTTTCTACGTTTGTAAGGTTCCTGTGTATAAGTTGTTACCAGTGTTAATTTAGTTCAAGAAAAGTGAAACTAGCAGTGGGGGGGGAAATGAACTGAAATAAAATGGCAGTTTAAAAAAATATTAAACTAAATAAAAACTACAGTGCAACATGAACTAAAATGAAATAGAATTGCAGGTAAAATCAACTTCGTTTTCATTAGGGCCTAAGCACCGAGGTACAAAGCCCTATTGCTTTCGGCATGTTTTTTCTTATTATGGCCCGAGCACCAAGGTGCAGAGCCCTACTGTTTTTGTCCTGTTTTTTTTTTTTTTTTTTCCTTTTTTTTATACATGCATACATGCATGCATAATTTTTTTTTCCTTCCTTTCCTCAGTGCGAAAAGTGCCTCAAAAATGAGTTGTGATGCTTGAACTCATGAATTTTGGCACACTGATCAAATGTGCGTAAAATGACCGTTACATTGAGCAAGGGACTGGGCATGGTCCTGGAGCTCTGTAGTGCCCCTGAGAACAGGCTATGGTTGAGATGAAGTTGCTCGGATCGGCACGAAATTTGGTGTGGGCGATACCCTTGTGAGACAGGACAATTTTCACTTGGTTCTATTTGATTCCGCCCAACAAAAAGTCAGCCATGCTGAATGGAATGGGGGATTTTGAAATTTTCCTGTGATGTTTTGAGGGGATTAACATGGCAACAAACTCATGAAACTTTGAACAGACATTTGTTCTTTGATATAATTTGAGGTGATATGGTAAATTCATCTAGTTGGGCTTCATTCACTCTATAGCGCCACTTAGTTCAAAAATACAGATTTGACACCTTGTACGTATTCGAAAACTCATGAAATTTGGTACACACATCAGTCATGCGCACTGCTACTCAGCCATAGGGGTGTGACCCCAGGTGTGTCCAGGGGACTCCATAGCACCCCCATATGTCATTGAGACTCCTGCTTGGTATATGAAGTGGTGCTTGAAAGTTTGTGAACCCTTTAGAATTTTCTATATTTCTGTATAAATATGACCTAAAGCATCAGATTTTCACACAAGTCTTAAAAGTAGATAAAGAGAACCCAGTTAAACAAATGAGACAAAAGTATTATGCTTGGTCATTTATTTATTGAGGAAAATTATCCAATATTACATATCTGTGAGTGGCAAAAGTATGTGAACCTTTGCTTTCAGTATCTGGTGTGACCCCCTTGTGCAGCAATAACTGCAACTAAACGTTTCCGGTAACTGTTGATCAGTCCTGCACACCAGCTTGGAGGAATTTTAGCCCATTCCTCTGTACAGAACAGCTTCACCTCTGGGATGTTGGTGGGTTTCCTCACATGAACTGCTCGCTTCAGGTCCTTCCACAACATTTTGATTGGATTAAGGTCAGGACTTTAATGTTTTGGAATGGCCAAATCATTCTTCTTTTAACCATTCTTTAGTAGAATGACTTGTGTGCTTAGGCTCGTTGTCTTGCTGCATGACCCACCTTCTCTTGAGATTCAGTTCATGGATAGATGTCCTGACATTTTCCTTTAGGGTGATTCTGCCCCAAATCACCAGATTTAGAAAAATGTTCACCATTGACCATCTGAGATTTGCTTCATACTTTCTGGAAATATTGTCAGTGTGCCCAATAAATAGTGTACAGAATTTTAGGCTTGTACCTTCATTAGTTTCTGAGATGTAGGGGCTTTAAAAAAGGGGCGTGGCCTCAATTTCACTGTTGAAACGTATGCTACAGAAAACTGACCTAACTTCCATAAGTCATTGCTTTTAAACTATTCATGCAAGATACATGAAATTTTCAAGGATTGTTCTTCAATGCCAGATGCCTTTTAAATACTAAAATATAAAGTTCACAGTTCAATATTTGCCAAGTTATGGCTTGCTGAAAATCATAAAATGTCTTCTATCGTGCTTTGGAGCAACTTTGACGCCCCATATCACCACATTAAAGCACACCAGATCTTTCAAATTTTCTTATTTATTACTCAGGTTATAGTACTCTTTAGGCAACTAGGTATGTGTTCAAAAGAAATCAAGCTTTCTGATTTATTAGGCTTTAAAAAAAAAAACATTTTGCGCTTATACTGTAATTCAAATGCATATTACAAATGTATGACAAGGTCTACCATAAAAATAATTATACCACTGGAAAGAGCTTGTTTTGAGTCGCAAATGCGCAAAATATGAAGTTGGTACCCTAAACCAAACTATAAATATTAAGGTATCAAGTATGGCATGTTTTACGATATATGGAAATGCTGTTTTAAGGCATATAATCTACTTTGATGCATCCAGAGATGCATAAAAACTGAAACCACAGGATTCTGCCCAGGGATACCACTGGGACAACAGCCAATGCACTCTTTA
>NC_083592.1:22342960-22387960 GCF_027579695.1 Neoarius graeffei | reverse complement strand
TCACCCGCCCCAACGTGGCTGGCATCCACCTGCAAGGAGAATGGTCGGTCAAACCGTGGTGCTGCTAAAACAGAAGCTCCACACAACTATGTCTTTATAGTATCAAAAGCCTGTTGGCAAACAGAAGACCAAACAAAACTAGCTTTGCCCTTTAACAAGTCAGTCAGTGGAGCAACTACCTCAGAAAAATTCCTGCAGAAACATCTGTAGTAGCCCACTAGCCCCAGAAAACACAGTTCTTTTTTTTTTTTTTTTTTTTTTTTTTGTTACAGGCACTGGATACTGTGTAATAGCTTTAACTTTTTCCTCAACTGGACGAACGATACCCTGTCTGACCACCCGACTTAGATACGTCACCGTCACCCTAGCAAACTCGCACTTTGTGAGGTTGACGGTGAGATGCGCCTTAGCCAAGCGACAGAGCAGAGCCCGGATACGTTCCAGATGAGAAGGCCTAGTATCAGAAACCACCACCACATCATCCAAGTACACTGTACAACCTTCTAGGTCTCCCAGTACGTTGGTCATAAGCTGCTGGAATGTTGCCGGTGCGTTACGCAACCCAAACGACATAATGTTATAGGAATATAACCCAGCTGGTGTAATAAACGATGAAATTTCCTGTGCTCGCGGGGTCAGTGGGACTTGCCAGTACCCCTTCAGTAAATCAAACTTACTCACGTACTTGGCAGAACCCACCTGATCGACACAATCCTCCATGCGAGGCAACGGGAAAGCATCAGGTTTTGTTAACGCGTTTACCTTGCGGTAATTGGTACAAAACCTCAGTGTGTTATCAGATTTAGGAACTGTAAGACAAGGCGAAGCCCAACTGGATAAAGATGGCACCGCAATCCCATGTTCCAACATATACTTTATTTCATCATCTAAATACTTGCGCTTGTCAGGACTAACACAGTAAAACCACTGTCTGACCGGCGTGGCATCACCCACATCGATGTCATGCTCAATAACGTGTGTTTGTGTAGGGACGTCACTGAACAAACAGGTGAACTCTCCAGTTAATTCAGCCAAATCAGTCTGTTCAATGCCGACAAGTGGGCCAACAAAACATCCAGCTTACGCAACGTTTCTGAATTTTTCAAATGACCTTGTAATACAGCGGAATCAGGACAAGGCAACCCATCCTCCAATTCAGACGCCACAACCTGCGGGGCAGAGACAACAGGCACTCTCGCCACAGGACATGCGGGAGAAACATCTTCTGGAGAAGACTTCACTTCAGAAAGACCAGACACACGACAGTAATAAGGCTTCAATAAATTTACATGACAAAGCTGAGTTGCCTTTCTGCAATCAGGGGTAGCTATGATATAATTTAGCTCAGACACTCTTTTCAAGACTTTGTGCGGGCCAGTGTACTTAACCTGGAAGGGCAAGCTGACAGTAGGCAAGAAGGCCAATACCTGGTCTCCCACACTAAACACACGGCGGTCAAACAATGTTTTCATTTTACCCTGTGCAGATGACAGATTTTTCTTTGCCAGTTCCCCAGTCACATACAGTCCATGTCTGAATCCATTAACATGAGGTTTTTTGGTGGTTCTGTTTCTTTCCATTGTTCATACAACAAAGACAGAGGCCCATGCAGAGTATGTCCAAAAAATAAATCTTTAGGTGAAAAATCAGTACTTTCCTGAGATACCCCTCTCGCAGATATTAACCACGGCAAACCATCTTCCCAGTGTCCCCCCATCTGAACACAATAAGCACGCAACAGCGATTTCAGTGTCTGATGTAAACGCTCAAGTGCCCCCTGACTCTGTGCATGATGGGCTGAAGCCCTGTTGTTTCAACACCTGACTGAAAAGATGGGAGGAAAAATTTGACCCTTGGTCAGATTGAATGATTTTTGGAATACCAAAAATAGATATAAACTGTGAAGGCGCACACACTACAGATCTAGCAGTTATTGTGCGCAACAGGTATGCTGCCGGATACAGAGTAGACCAGGGGTCGGCAACCTTTTTGCCATGTAGTGCCAATTAGAAATTTTCTTGTTAGTGTGCCATTCAAATAGGTGGTGTTAACTATGTGTAATTAGACACCACACATTTTAGACGGATATGGATATTTAATGCATTGAGCAAATGTAAAACACCATTGCACTTGTTTTATGCCATTAACCTCACACACAAGGTTTAAGAACACCCCCCCCCACACACACACACACACACATTGGATAACAACATTGCAAGCAGCTTATACAAATTCACAAAATAACATCCAAAATCTTTCAGTAGGTAACAGGCCCAAGTTATTCACAATAAAGATGTAGCAGCCTAATGGAAATGGAACTGATGAATAATAAAACTACAGAAAAAAAATTAAATAATGAGTGTCAGAGAACATTGACAAGTAGCCTACATAAAGTGGCTTAACAATAAACTGCAAATTTGAAGTAGCCTTGTTACAAAATAAATGTTTTGCCTATCAGTCAATGCCCTGCTTCCCCTTACTTAGGCCCCAGTCACACTGCCCGAACTTTGCTGGAGCGTTCCTTGAACGGTAGGGAGGGGGGGCCGAATTTCGACAACGCTCGTCACCGCGCACAAAATGGGAAAAAAATCGAAAACACGGGCGTTGGCTTAGCGGTGCACCGCTGAAGCCGGCGTTGCTTTAGCGTTGGTTTAGCGGTAGCGAGCGTTGGTTTAGCGGTGACGCGAGCGTTGGTATAGCGGCGTTCTGCGCATGCAGGCTTTGGCTCGGCGGGGGTATAAAGTTGGTTTAGAACCAATCATAGCAAGTCTCTCAGCATCCATGGTGATACAGTTTAACTGTAACTTTGAGCAAATTCGATATAGATGAGGTCTGAACTCAACAGCAGCTCGATTCCAAATGAGCTCCTGGTCCATTTCTCCCCGTATTTATAGCCAAATTCTGGTCCCGCTCCGACACCTCTATACCAACGCCAAACCAAAGTTCATCACCGCCATGGATAGCTGCTTCAACGCCCGACACCGTTCCAGCAACCCCGTGTCCGCTCGTAAAACGCTTACAGCCGCTCCACCGAAGTTTGTGCAACGTTTAATCGCCGCCCGGGCAACGCTGGCGAAGCAGCGGTGGTCCAGCGTTCAAGATTTCTGCGTTGGCCTAGCGGACCCAAGCGTCCACGAACTTGCGTCTAGCGGTGCCAAACTTTGACTGGGCGTTGGTGGAGTGGGGGTGAACTTTGCCGGGGTGGAAAATTGCCCCCTCCTCACCGCTTGCGATATTTTGTGCAGCTCAAAACTTTCGGAGCGGTAGGAGGGCCCCTCGAGAAACATCAGCGGTGGCCGAGCGTATACGGCGTTGCTTTAACGGGGGCCAACTTTTGTTAAACGGTGGTGAACGGTTACGAGCGGTGATGAATTTTTTTTCACCACTCCAGGAACGCTCCAGCAAAGTTCGGGCGGTGTGACCGGGGCCTTAGCTCCGAGATGTGGGGATGGCAACTGGTCACTTTGAGTTGGACGCATGCTTCCAAATGGCCCGTTGTCAGACGACTTCGGGAGGGGCAAAGTACATTCTTCATGTGCGAAAATATCTGTTCACACAGATATGTTGATCCGAACACTGACAATAAAGCCAGTGCGATATTGTGAAGACAGTTGAACTTTTCGGGTAAAGATGCCCAGCAGGATTCATTGGCTTTAAACAGCAGAGCTCCTCTCTCACAGTCGCATCACAATATCTTGCCATCACTGCCAAACGTGCCACATCATTCACATCTACGCTTTCGTCAAGCGCAATGCTAAATACCGCTGCATCTTTTATGCCAGTTGTTTGCTGCACCCTTACGTTTTCTGCCATTTCACCAATTCGTCGCTCAACAGTTCTGGCTGATATGGGCATGTCTTTTATTCTTGATTTTATTGTCTCTTTATTTGGCAGCCCCTCAAAAAGACTATCCGAGCTGGAGAGAAAGGCCTCCTTAATGTGTTCACCGTCTGTGAATGGCTTTCCATGTTTAGCTATGCAGTGAGAAATTATATAGCTAGCTTCAGTGGCATTGTTTTTAGCTGAGGTAAAGACTTTTAAAGTGTGGGCTTGCTTCCCATATCTGCACACTGCGCGTGAGATTGATTCATCCCTATCTGCCTGATCTTTGAAAGTCTTTTCGTGCTTTGCCTCGAAATGACGTTTAACACTGGATGTTCGACACACAACAGTTTCAAAACACAACGTGCACACAGCACGGTCCCTCTGAGAAACGAACCCATATTCTTTGGTCCACGAGGAGAGGAAAGCCCGAACTGTCGGCTTCTTTGCCATCTTGGCGCAACTGCTGCATCAAGTGGGCCCGTTTCGTGAGAAATATGGGGAGGGGGAAGGGTTGCCAGATTGGGCGGTTTTAAGTGCATTTTGGCGGGTTTTGAACATATTTTGGGCTGGAAAACGTCAGCAGTATCTGGCAACACTGGGAGGGGGGCGCTATATTGTTGTGTAGTCATGCTAAAAGAGCAGGTTTGCCATGCAACAGCCAATGACTGTTCAAGATGACGTTTGAACATTTTTAATGTGTTGAATAATTAGGTTTGTGTATCGTCGTCAGTGTGCCACTGGAAATTCCTCGGCGTGCCAGTTGTGGCACACGTGCCTAGGGTTGCCGACCCCTGGAGTAGGGGTCCTTACACATTATCGTAAGGAGGTACTCGGAGCCATACTTCGAATGAGGTAATGGGCCCACACAGCCGATTATCAGATGCTCGAAAGGCTGGCTAATAATTGGAATTGGAGACAAAGGAGCAGGTGTGATGTTCTGGTTGGGCTTGCCCGTCAACTGGCATGTATTGCATGTTTTAATATATAAAGCAATATCTCTCTTCAAACGTGGCCAGAAAAAATGATGCAAAACCCTCTCATAAGACTTCTTAACGCCCCAATGTCCCAACTGATCATGTGCCAACTTTAACACAGACTCCCGAAATTTTCCGGGCAAGACAATCTGGTACACAGAGTCACCGATGAAACCGTCGCCATAAGGTACCCACTTCCTCACCAACAAATCATCGTGCACAAAATAACCATGTGAGCTATTTTCCTCCTCCTCAGGAGGGAGCACCTGGTCAGAAGAGTCAGCCTTCTGTTCCGACGCCAGATCCTCTCAAGTGACTTCAAGGGACAAGTCAGACAGTGAAACCATGCACACCTCTGCACCACTGCATTTAATATTCCCTTGTTTAGTGTTAACTTGTGACAAAGCGCGTGTTACCGCACAAGCTGTAAACACTTCAGGAAACCTCACTTCACTCTCATCAGGCTGCTTTTTAACTAAGGGTACAGTAGACACAACAGGAGGGGGTGGCACATCAGGCCACACGCGCCCTCCAGCCACCTCATTCCCCAAAATCAAAGTGATGTCCTCAATGGGCAGTGCTGGGTGCAGCCCTACGGCCAGTTTTCCGGTGAACAGCTCAGAATACAACACCACATTATGAAGAGGGACCTGCAAAACACTCATGCCCATGCTTAACACAAGGACAGAGCACCCAGTGTCACTTTCCTCAGAGAATGGTAACACCAAAGCCTAAATAAAAGAATCAAAAGCAGCAGTGTCGTGGAGTATCCTAACAGGAACTTTTTCTCCATTCCCTACTAACGAAACCAAGCCCTCAGAGACAAAGAGATTGAAGCTTCAATTTTACCTGCTTCACATCAGTCACTACAACAACCGGAGACAACTCGGACATCGACACAGCAAGACACGCACCCTTAGGCTGAACAACAAACCCATTCAACTTGGTCTTTGCCTTCAGTGCATAACAATCAGATCTCCAATGCCCTTTTTTATGACAAAAGTTACAAATCTCGTCTGAAAACCTGAGATGATGCTCTCTGGTATCCGACTTACCAATCGGACTAGAGACATGGACATCACCTGAATCAGGACTGCCACTAAACAGAGTTGCAAGAGCGAAAATCTCAAACTCCACCTGTGTGTCAAAACAGTCATTTGCCAAAACAGCAGCCTCAGCAGCACTAGTTACTTTCTGATTATTTATGTGAGTGGCAATACAATTCGGAACAGAATTCTTAAATTGCTCCAAAACCATTAACTCAGACAGTTTCTCAAAAGTATCCCCCTGTAGCGTAGTACACCAGTGCGTAAAATGAGCAGTGAGATCCCATGCAAACTCTAAATGCGTCTGCTTCTCACCTTTACGCCAGGAACGAAAACGTTGGCGATAAGCCTCGGGAACCAGCTCATATGCTTTTAACACTGCCGACTTCACCACTGAATACTTTTGACTGTCAGCAACCGATAAAGAGGAGTAGGCCTCTTGTGCTTTCCCTGTTAACACACACTGTAACATCAGTGCACTGGCCGACTCTGGCCACTTGCGTGTGTCCGCAACGCGCTCAAAGAAAAAAATGTCTCAGGCTCCCTCTCGCTAAATTTAGGCAACAATCTCAAATTGCCCAAAATATCAAAACAATCAGCAGGCACCGGACCCAGCAACAGGCCTTCCAGGTCATCAGAACCATCAACACCTAATTTGCCACTACGTATTAAATCCAGCTTGCACTGCTGCAGAGACAACCTCGCTTGTTCCGTCTGTTGGCGTATCTTCTCGAACTCCAACTGCTTCCCAAGCTCAGCTTCATACTTAACCTTATCATGCTGTAACTGCAACAGCATAAATTCTTTTTGTTGCTCGAATGTTAAATTACTGGGTGTCAAAACTGACGGAGACAACCCAGTAGTAACAACTGAACCAACTAGTTGTTCCTGGCTCGGCCCAAGAACTTTCATCTCCTGCAGATTAGCCTTAAGGATGGCTTTTACATTGTCTTTAAGGCGTTTATCCGAGATCTCAATATTGTAGTGCTCTGCTATTTTCAGCAGCTGCTCTTAAGTATGTTCAGTAAGTTCTCCGATGGAGACTTAATAAATTCGGCAATTTCGGCCAGCTTAACCAAACGAGAATGAGAGTAGTAATAATAATAATAATAATAATTTTATTATTATTATTATTATTATTATTATTATTATAACTCAGGCTCTCTCAAATCAAGTGTAGACAACACTAGTGAGCGCACCTCTTCTCTAACTGTAACTACAGACCATACTTAACTATCAATCAACTCAACCTAGTCTTCATGCAGTTCCATATGGTGGGTATTTACGCACTAGATACCAACAGCGCAAAAAGGGGACAATATTACAATCTCCCTTTGCAGTTACGGCTGTGCCCCTGAGCAATGCTCCAACCGCGTTTACTGCAACACTACCAAAAAAAAACCAAACCCGACGAACCCAAAAGGATTATGCCGCTTTGCCTATCAGGGGATCGCACTCACAAAACAAAGTCTACACAAAAATTAACACTACTACCCGACACCCCTATAATTAAATTAACACACCAAGAACTGAGCAACTTACCGAATCTCCCCTGTCGCACCGCAAAACCTAACCACTCAAGGCTACATGCTACTCACTAAACAGCGATGACGTCAATTCATTCACACATTACCACGCCATTCACAAATTTTGACTTATTACAACACTGGTTACAAGCCCCCAATTTGTTAGACAGGCTAGAACAGACAACAGGCTAGAACGGACGAGCCCCCAATTTGTCATGACCTGGCTCGTTGGCCAAGACAAAAGACGGGGGAGATGCGCAAACGTTTAAAAATAATTTATTTAACCCAAAATAACACATATCTACTTTATGTATATAAAGTCAGTGGTATCAGTGTGTTTGTTGTTGGATGATTGTGAAGTGTTGAATACAGGATGTTGTAAGGTGCAAAACTAAAAAACAAAAACAAGGCCAAAGCCAACACAAACAAAAGACGTGGTGCCGGGAAGACAAGGAGAGAGAGACTCAACGGGAACCCACAGCAGCCATTTTATGACGTGCTCTCTCCTCAGGTACACCCAATCACCAGGCACTCAATCAAGCAGATGCACCCCATTACTCAGAACACCTGTCAATCAGACCTGCAAAAAACAGGGAGACAGAGAGGAACAGGAAACGGCACACAGCTAGGCCTCCTATGGGCCGTCACATCAGCAAGCCATAACTTGGCAAATATTGAACTGTGAACTTTCTATTATAGTATTTAAAGGTGTCTGGCATTGAAGAATAATTCTTTAAAATTTCATGTATCTTGCATGAATAGTTTAAAAGTAATGACTTATGGAAGTTAGGTCCGTTTTCTGTAGCACGCGTTTCAACAGTGAAATTGGGGCCACGCCCTTTTTTTAAAGCCCCTATATCTCAGAAACTAATGAAGGTACAAGCCTAAAATTTTGTACACTATTTATTGGGCACACTGCCAATATTTCCAGAAAGTATGAAGGAAAGCTGAGATGGTCAGTGGCGAGGCCTCTGGTGATTTCACATGGATTGACCCTTTAGAATTCACTGGTATAATTCAGAATTCATTGTTCCATCAATGATGGCAAGCCGTCTTGGCCCAGATGCAGCAAAACAGGACCAAACCACCAACAGGATACTACCACCATGTTTCACAGATGGGATAAGGTTCTTATGCTGGAATGCACTGTTTTCCTTTCTCCAAACATAATGCTTCTCATTTAAACCACAACATTCTATTTTGGTCTCCTCCATCCACAAAACATTTTTACAATAGCCTTCTGGCTTGTCCACATGATCTTTAGCAAACTGCAGAAGAGCAGCAATGTTCTTTTTGGAGAGCAGTGGCTTTCTCCTTGCAACCCTGCCATGCACACCATTGTTGCTCAGTGTTCTCCTGATGGTGGACTCATGAACGTTAACATTAGCCAATGTGAGAGAGGCCTTCAGTTGCTTAGAAGTTACTCTGGGGTCTTTTGTGACCTCGCTGACTATTACACGCCTTGCTCTTGGAGTGATCTTTGTTGATCAACCACTCCTGGGGAGGGTAACAATGGTCTTGAATTTCCTCCATTTGTACACAATCTGTCTGACTGTGGATTGGTGGAGTCCAAACTCTTTAGAGATGGTTTTGTAACCTTCTCCAGTCTGAGCATCAACAACGCTTTTTCTGAGGTCCTCAGAAATCTCCTTTGTTCATGTCGTGATACACTTCCACAAACGTGTTGGGAAGATCAGACTTTGATAGATCCCTGTCCTTTAAATAAAATAGGTGCCCACTCACCCCGATTGCCATCCCATTGATTGAAAACACCTGACTCGAATTTCACCTTCAAATTAACTGCTAATCCTAGAGGTTCACATACTTTTGCCACTCACAGATGTGTAATATTGGATCATTTTCCTCAATAAATAAATGACAAAGTATAATATTTTTTGTTTCATTCGTTTATCTGGGTTCCTTTTATCTAATTTTAGGACTTGTGTGAAAATTTGATGTTTTTAGGTCATTTATGCAGAAATATAGAAAATTCTAAAGGGTTCACAAACTTTCAAGCACCACTGTATTTCCCTTTGGTTTGCATTAGCTCCACCCAACAGGAAGTCAGCCATTTTGGAATTTGTTTTTAACTATTTTCTGAATACTTTTTTTTTTTTTTTTTTACACTTCTCCTAGGCAGTTCATCAGTTTTCCATGAAAGTTGGTTGGTATAAACTTCAGATGTATGGGATGATAAATTGCAAAGGAATAGTAGATACCTCAAATGAGACTGTTATGGCACCCAGTGTTAAATGGAATGTGGGACTTTCAAATTTTCCCGTATTTTTTCAAGGGGCTTACAGTGGCTGAAAACACATGGAACTTTACTCCAGCAGTTGTCCTAGGATATCTTTATTTGGGTTGATGTTGTAAATCGGCATAGGGTGGCCTTGAGTGCGAGGGGCCCTTTATCGCCGCTAGTGGCTATATTTTCATTTTGCCCCTCGATAAAGCAAGTATGCTTCCATGGACCTGGCTTCCTGCAACACGTATGGGGGTGTCTCCAAAATATATTTTATTTTGTGGATGTTGGTGCACAACCTGAACACATGCACTACCGCTAATGGATAGGTGTATACTGCACCCTCCATTTTGCACATGTGCAGTCAACACGCATAGTGTGTGCAGACACACAATCTGGGTGTTTCACGGACTGTCCGCTGAAATTGAGTTCACACAGTGCGTGGACAGCGCCCACTGAAGGATACTCAGGCCTAAAACCTACATGCTGTATCAAACATATTGGTGAGCCATGGGCCCATGACAACGCCATCTGAGAGAACTGATTTCTCCAGCATCCTTTAAGATGACTGATAAGTGAGTGGACAAAATTCCTTGGAAGGGGCATGAATGCTTTGTGATTAACTGTACCCGTTATGCCAACAAATATTGAAAATCAAGAAAGATCATCTTCCACAAGTAAGAATTTAAGTTCGAACACATTTTTGGGCTTTTTATGGTATTTTGGGGTTTGGGTGTGCAGATTTTCATACTATACACGAAGTCTATTTATGGAACATGTTCTTACATGGTTGCCATTATAATTTATATCTGTGAGGAAGGGCATAGAAGCGATTTATTTAAAGAATTGCATGACACTGGATGGATAGATTGAGCTCAGTACAATGTTTACGTAGCCTGCCGAATTCCAAATCGCTAACCGCAAACTAACTTTAGCGGAAGCACTTCTGCTTGAATGAACAGAATAAGATGATTTCCCCCATTTTCATCTAATTCAAAAACATATATTTAAGAATGTTCTTATCTTGTGATAAGTGTCCGTCACAACAGGAATGACAACTGACACAAGTCACCACAATGACGAGCAAACACCATTTTATTTACAATAATTTTAAATTGAGCAATACTTGGTGATATTTAAAAATATAAAGCTAGTATTTGTGAAGAACAAAGGACAATTCTATCAGAAAACCTTATGATAAAACCTATGACATTCTGACCTGTCATGTCCAGTTTCATTTAGTTGCGTCAACATGGATTTTTTACGTTGTCTATAAACATACGAAAAACACCTCACCGAACACTGACACTCCTGTTTGACATGTTCAGAGTGATGATAAACCCTCTGTTATATTTTTTCATTCTTTCTAAGTGTTATTTCAGTGTTAAGAGATGTACTGTGTTTTCATTAATATAGTCAATAATTCAACATAAGTAACAGATAAACAATACATAGCATGTCCTATCTAGTTATGAGATATCTATGGCTGTGCCAATGCCTTTTAAAAACTAAACTAAAATGAGTCAGTTCATCAAAATAAAAATTTACAGGGGTGATAGCGTTCCGGCGCCGCGCCGGATTTCCGGCGTACCGTGGCTGGGGGAAAAAAAAAAAATCTAGTTCGCCCATTGTCCTGTGTCATTCTGAGATGCGCAGATAGACAGTAAAGGGAATTCCGAATTCCCTTTACTGTCTATCTGCGCATCTCAGAATGACACAGGACAATGGGCGAACTAGATTTTTTTTTTTTTTCCCCCAGCCACGGTACGCCGGAAATCCGGCGCGGCGCCGGAACGCTATCACCCCTGAATTTAACTATTTATGTACTTGTAACACCAACTAAAACTAAACTGAAAGACAAAACCAAAACTAATGAAAATTTCTAAACTCTAATAACTCTGGTTGTTACTATAGAAAGAATAATGTATTCAAACTAGTGTTAAATATATTTTCCAGCTGGAACTACTGTCTGAGCCATGCTATTGTATAAAAGTAGCATAATTAGGGTCCTCGGCAACCAGGGATGCTATCAAGCTAGTTAACATTAGGTTAAAGATTATATTGTGTAAATCAGTTGCCAAGTTTGCTAAAAAGTCAGCTAAGTCAGTTGAACCTGAAACTGCCTGCACTTCAAGTGGTCTCACTTTCTCAAAGCAGCTTTACCGAAATCTTAAACTATATTGTAGGTACATGAAAGTTTGCCTTCAATAATAAATTAATAAAAGTAAAATATTTGAATACTATTTTTAAAATGAGCTAAAAAATTATGTAACAAATTAATATAGCATCAGATGTGATTTCCTGATCACTTATGTACTTCAAAAGCAGCTAAATGTTACTTTTCTTTGAGAGAAAGTGCTGTTCTTTTAATCCTCTGTTTCAGACTGTCATCTTTATATAAATGAATATTAACTGTATTGTATTTAATCTATCTGCTTCCAGGTGGTTGTGTATTGATCCTGAGCAGGAATTTTGTGGAGTGTGCCTGTTTTGGATTGTTTGGAATCATTGGACTGCAGGTGTGTTAAAATTATTGAGAGACAGCAGTTTCCATGCTCTTTTTGAAAAATACCTATACAGGAAATGCAGGACAGTTGTGTCTTGCTAAGTAACAAAGTTAATTAAGTAAGCTTAGTTAACTATGTTAACTCAGTAAAGAGAAACTACAATTTTCATTGTAACCTGTTCCACAATTTGTAACGTGAATCACACTCTTGCCGTCCTTAGATTTGACTAATGCCTGTGTTCAGTCTTTGAAATATATAATTAAGGAAAACAAACTTGAGGAGACGGACTTGTGTTGGTGTGAAGCTTCCTTCTTCTACTGCTTGATTTTAAACTCTGTTAAGGAAGCACTTCTTTCAGGTTGTCAACTCAATTAGCAAAAGCAGGGCAACTTCTGTCATTACTACGGGGCAACAGTTTGAGTCTATGCAGTAGCCATGGTTAAACCACCAGGGGTCAGATTTACCTCCAGTCAATGAGGAATAAAATGCATGGGGCTTTCTGAAATGGGAAAATGATGAATGGAGGGATGATGTGATGCAACCAGACAGGCAGGTGTGCCGTTTCCACCCCAAACTTGATTCCTTTCAAGTTATAGCATGTGTTTAAGTCATCTTATATCACAGCAATTTGCTAAGGTGTACAATTTTTAGATTATTAAAGAATAAAACAAACATATCTTTTTATACTTAGACAAAACAAGATTCACTGTCATCATTTATGTGAAAGTAGCTATAAGTAGGTTTTTTTTTTCCCATGCTAATAAAACAAAAATGTAACTTAACATTACCAAGTTAAGTTAAATTTACCATTACTTTCGTCCTGAAAACTGTCATGTTAGCAAATTTTAAAGGTATAGATAAACTTTAACCTTTCCAGGAAACTAAATAATAATCTCTTCATAAGAAAAAAATAGCTTTAACAATTGAACATGGGTTTTTGTTTTTTTTTTCCTCCTCTGACATCCATTTATTCTCACCATGCAAGTCCTTGTATAAACAATGCCATTGCATAAAATCCTGTGTTAAACATCACCATCAGACCAGTTAGAATTGGCAATTTAACCTAATTTAATCAAAAACTTAGAATGTGGTATAAGGCCCATTATCACATTTGACATGTCAGCAGTATTTGATTGATTGAACACATTTATGTGATAAATAGAATAAGATGGGTAAATGATGTGAAAGTCTGAGACTATATTCATTATGCTTGTGCTGTTTCAGACTATTGCCTACAGCATTTTGTGGGACCCAAAATTTTTAATGAGGTGAGTTCAAGTCAAGATTAAAACAAGTCTGAGTATCACCTCCCCATTACTACATTTGTATTTAAACTCCATTCCCATTTATGCACGCTCTCTCTCTCTCTCTCTCTCTCTCTCTCTCTCTCTCTGCCTCCCCCCCCCCCCCCCCCCCCCCCCCCACACACACACACACACACACAATAAGGAACCTAGCACTCGGGGGCGGGTTGCTATTGCTGCTGGCTGAGTCACGCTCAGAAGGCAGGAGCATGTTTGCTGGTGTGCCCACGATGCGAGAGAGCTCTCCTAAGCAGTACATGCAGCTGGGAGGACGTGTGCTACTTGTGCTCATGTTCATGACCCTGCTCCACTTTGATGCCAACTTCCTCTCTGTGAGCACGCACAAGCTCAAAATCATTATCTTTCTTCTTGTTCCATAATGTCAGCTGCAGTGTACTGATTAAATTAACAGATACCGTATTTCTTTTGGTCAGATGAATGTGTTTGTACATGCTGCTGTAGTACAGTTCTAAAACTTGGACAATAATGGCTGCTGTTTTAAGTGAAAATTAGGTCCATGTTACGAAAATCTAGTAATGTTTTAGAAAGTAAAAACTTCAGATGGAATCAAAAAGACGCATTTTCAAAACACAAAATAATGGAAAAAAATTGTAATTATTACACTGACCTCATTAGACAAGAAGCCTTTATCACACGTACACTCAAGCACAGATTTAAGCACACAGTGAAATTCCTCCTCTGCATTTAACCCATCTGAAGCAGTGAACGCGCGCGCACACATCCCCAGAGCAGGGGGCAGCTACAGTTGTGGCCAGAGATCTACATACAGTGACATGAATGTCATGGCAATATTTGGGCTTTCAGTAAATTCTTTGAACTGTTCTTTTCTGTGGCAGAATGATTGTACATCTTTTAATAAAAAAAAAATACTAAAATTTGGTTCAGAAGTTTTAATTTTCTTTGGGTCTTCTGAAATCAACACAGGGTCAAAATTATACATATAGGGTCAAAAATATACACTCACTTGGATTATTAATTCAGAGCTGCTGAAACTTCGAAAATGTCTCTTCTCTTGCCAAGGCTGAGGTCTCTTAACTTCCTGTTAGTGATCATGATTGACTACAGCTGGTAGCTTCTTCTGTGCCTTCATAAAAAGAGTTAATTTACAGTACTCATTGAATTGACCAACACACAATACAATGGGAAAGTCCAAGGAGCTTAGTGCAGATCTGAAAAAGAAGATCGCAGATGTACACAACTCAGGAATGTCTCTTGGAGCCATTTCAAAACAACTGCAAATTCCAAGATCAGTTCAAACAATTGTATCCAAGTTATTGAGGTGTACTTTGCCAAGCTGCTTTGCTTCAAGAAAACCCAAACTGTCACCCTCAGCTGAAAGGAAATTGGTTCGGATGGTCAGGAACAACCTGAAAACCACCATGGCACAACCCTGCCATGAACTGGAAGCTGATGGATTACTGTCTACAGTTCAGATCACCATGGACTAAGAGGCTGCTATCCAAGAAATAACCCCCTGCTCCAAAATTGACACCGTCAAGCTTAAAGTTTGAAGCTGACCACACAGACAAAGAAAAAAGCCTTCTGGAGGATAGCTGTATGGTCAGAGGAGACAAAGATTGAGTTGTTTGGCTGCAATGATCACCATGTACAGAGGAACACTGTACCAACTGGTGGTGATGGAAGAATCATCATGCTCTGGGGCTGTTTTGCTGTCAGTGGAACTGGTTCATTGCACAAAGTGGATGAAATCATGAAGGAGGACTACCTCAGAATTCTTCAGCATAAACCATCAGAAACTTGAACACTACTTGGGAGTTACAACAGGACAATGAACCCAAACATGCATCAGAGCTGGTTGTAGAGGATAAAGCAGGCCAACATTAAGCTTAAGTCCCTGACTTCAACCCTATCGAAAGTAAATGGACCATGCTTATAAGTCAAGTCTATGTCAAGAAATTTGTTCAATTAAAAAAAAATTAATTGATCTCTACCAATTCTGCCATGAAGAATTGTGAACTATCCAACCAGATTTCTGCCAGAAGCTTGTTCATCTCATCTCATCTCATTATCTCTAGCCGCTTTATCTTTCTACAGGGTCGCAGGCAAGCTGGAGCCTATCCCAGCTGACTACGGGCGAAAGGCGGGGTACACCCTGGACAAGTCGCCAGGTCATCACAGGGCTGACACATAGACACAGACAACCATTCACATTCACACCTACGGTCAATTTAGAGTCACCAGTTAACCTAACCTGCATGACTGTGGGGGAAACCGGAGCACCCGGAGGAAACCCACACGGACAAGGGGAGAACATGCAAACTCCACACAGAAAGGCCCTCGCCGACCACGGGGCTCGAACCCAGACCTTCTTGCTGTGAGGTGACAGCACTAACCACTACACCACCGTGCCACCAAGCTTGTTCATGGTAAACAAAAATGTTTGGTAAAGGTGAATCTTGCAAAGAGACATTTTACCCAGATATTAGGTGTGCTGTATGTATATTTTTGACCCTTTTTATGTATAATTGTGACCCTGTGTTGATTTCAAAAAACCCACAGAAAATTAACTTGTGCACCAAATTCTAGTGGGGTGTTTTGTTTTTTTTTTTTTAAGATGAATGCTGTACATTCTGCCACAGAAAAAGAAACATTCAAAGAAATTTGTCAGAGCCCAAATATTGCCATGACATTCATATCCAAGATGATATTCATGTCATGTAAACTTCTGACCACAACTGTATGCTACAGTGCCCGGGTAGCAGTTGGGGGTTAGGTGCCTTGCTCAAGGGCACTTCAGCCCAACCTTCAGGCCATGGCTGCCGCATGTTTTTGAACTGTGGGGGAAACCTGGAGCACCCGGAGGAAACCCACGCAGATACAGGGAGAATATACAAACTCCACACAGAAAGACCCCCCATTGGGGCCTTTCTGTGTGGAGTTTCTATAATGAGCCAAGTCAAGTTTATTTGTGTAGCGCTTTTAACAATAGACTTTGTCACAAAGCAGCTTTACAGAAAATTACAGAAAATATACTTTACAGCTTTAAACATGAGCTAATTTTATCCCCAGTGAGCCAAGATAAGACTCTAGCATCAGGATAGATTAGGCAGGTCCGAGGAGCAGAAGAGGTGAGCCTCTTACTGGTTTCTCAGGATCATGAGGTGTGCTGTTAACAGACTCATAACAGCATTTATCAGTGCCTTTGGACCAGTGAGAAGAGAAAATTCAACAGCACTGTGCAAAATAGTATTTACAAAGTATAATGTAACCTAGGTTATTGACCAATATGCGTCAGACTTGTAATGATTCGTATTGGTTTGTATGAGCATAGAAAACTCTGCGTTGGTTTGTATAAGCATAGAAAGCTGTGCATTGTAGATGTCTAATTTTTTCATGTCTTGCAGATCTTACAGAATTTGGTGGGCACGGCTCTAATAATCCTGGTGGCCATCGGGTTCAAGACGAAGCTGGCTGCTCTTACTCTGGTTGTCTGGCTCTTTGTCATCAATGTCTATTTCAATGCCTTCTGGACCATTCCAGCTTATAGGCCCATGCACGACTTCCTCAAGTATGACTTCTTCCAGACCACATCTGTGATCGGAGGTCTACTGCTTGTGGTAGCACGAGGTCCTGGCGGAGTCTCTATGGACGAGAAGAAGAAGGAGTGGTGAGACTGGGCAAAATTCAAATGGCTCTCTTGCTCACTCTATAGTGTATTCTCAGTAGTAGTTTTCATACAGCATTATCCCTCAAAGCAAGTGCACTATATAGGGAGTGATGAGCAGTTTGAGACATGGCCTGTCGTGAAGGAACCCAGAAACCAACCCCATGACTCGCTCTACTTCTGCAGCCCAAGCACTGTCTCACTTTTCTGTGGTTTCAGTGTGTTCTTCATTTTTACGGGCACTTTTAGGTGTTTTTTTTTTTTTTTGTCATATTTATTCACAGAATATATGGCCAGACCTTGTTTTTCATCCCTGTTGTTCACATAATCATTACAAGTCTGCGATTATTGTTACAACATTTTAATAATACTAGAATACACCATCTGTTTGTGGTGCCAATCACAGTCCACCAACCAAAGAAATGTTAAATTTTCTACTTTATTTTTGTATTCAAACAACTGTGGTTGTTCTGGTGTTATGAGCCCTGGGCCCTGTACTACGAAGCGGGTTTTCTGGCTTACCAGGGTAACTTCGAGAGTAACTTGATCACGTGCAGCGTAACTTCCCGATTAACCCATACTACGAAAGTTGGCTATGTTCAAACCGAGGTATGCTGCCATGGCAACTTACGCTGCATCTCAAACCTGCTCGTCTCAGGTTATGTTCTTGGTTAACCCGAGGTTTCCGATTAACCACACCCTTTTTAAACACCACCTCTCCACCGACATTTCCTCTAGAGACAATGCCAGCGTACCTGGATGACCCGTGCGATATCGGGGCGCAGATTAAAGATGGGATTTATGGCTCTTTGATCGCATCTTTGTGATCCATTCTTTGAAAAGAGCCGTTCGAAAGACTGGCTCATTTGGCTCTTTTTAAATATTTATTCAGTTTTAAGAAGACAGCGTCTAAAGAAGCCAGATCCCTCTGCTTAGACAGTGACATCAATGTTTCTGGACATACCTTTTATTTTAAGCAACCTAGACTTACATTATTGTAACCTCTAAACACTCATAAATAACCATTAAAAAACAATGAGGGCTTCAATGAATGTCCATCCAGAACGGCTTTTCTGTAAAAAAAAAAAAAAGAACCCACTCAAGAACATAGTTATCAAGAACGCAAGAATATTTTATAGAAAAACACTTGTTTTACAAAAATATTTAAGTCTGAGATACAAAATAGATAAAACTACAATAAATAACACAAGAACTAGTTATCACACAAGAACATTTTAATAGAAAAAAACAAACTTTCTATATTAAAAATATTGAAATTGTAACAAAAATAGATACAACTATAAACAGTCAGATAAATAGATAGTTATAACAAGAACACAAGATTATTTTAATAGGAAAAAACAAACTATTAATGCAAAAAATATATTATTATTAGAAAAATAGATACAACTAGACAAACAGATAAATAAATAAAATACACAAATAGAACAAACAAAATGACGATAGAATAAATTAAATGAACGTCCGTGCAAAGTAGTTTTCCCACAATATTATCATTAATATCACACAACAACATTATAAACTATATACAAAACAATTTGAACTAGGCAAACAGATAAAACTTGAATAAATAAAAGGCAAATGAATGCTTGCTTGCACGCGCGCACACACACACCGTTATGAATGATGTTTTTATATTTCATTTTCACCTGTTGCCAGGTGCGTTTGGCACTGCTGTTGCCTCTGAAATGTTCACAGGACATACACCAACTTAGTCAAAGGGACTGAACAGTCAGTCATCCTAATTCATGTGACTCGTGCACATATCAGCTTAAGTAGGCTACTCCATGAATTTACCATACCAAATTTTATTCAGGATTTTTCGGACATTAAACAAGCTATATATGACTGGGGCCACGTCGAAGGACCATTTTCTGTGACTTGTGATTGATCATGAAGCTTTCTCTCATCCTATACTTCTGTTCTGGAACATGTAGAAGGGAGAATGTACTTGCGCATTTACCCGATCGGCAATTCGTTGCCAACATGCTTGCCGCTCCTTATTGGCAGCCGCTGTGTTAGATTTTGCTCTTAATGTTGTTTTGAACTCCTCGTAGCTTTGCATTATGACAGCGCATTCTTCCTCCGTGAAGTACGGCGACCGTGCCATTGTGAACAGTGGTGATTTGCGCTGATAACCTCCCCTTTAACGTGAACGCGCATTAACCCTGATTA
This sequence comes from Neoarius graeffei, assembly GCF_027579695.1. Taxonomy (NCBI): domain Eukaryota; kingdom Metazoa; phylum Chordata; class Actinopteri; order Siluriformes; family Ariidae; genus Neoarius; species Neoarius graeffei. The sequence goes on along the minus strand of NC_083592.1, from coordinate 22,368,694 downwards.
GGTTAACACAGGTTCAACAAATCAACTTCATAATTGGCGTCGTAGTACCGTTTAACCCCAAACAAGATAACCAGGTTTTGTCAACCCCGGTTTAGCGGGGGAACCCTGGGTTACTTCTGGGTAGTTTGACCTCCGTTCGTAGTACAGGGCCCTGTTCTGTTTGTTTATACACAAGTTATAATAACATCAAAGTTTTTATTGTTTGGCCTTGTAAGATCTAAGTAATGGGTACTTTTAATGGGTAAGGAATAATGGATAAGTAAAGTAAATAATAAGTAATGGGTATTAGATCATCGTTGTTTGAGTGTATATATGGTTACATTGTGTAGGGCTCAGTGTGCATGACTGCTGACATCATTACAGCTCAGAAGGAGCTAAGACAGGGGTTTTCAAAGTGTGGGAGAGTCAGCCCCCCCTTGGAGAGCAAATAAACAACAGCGCCCCCCCTACACTTTTTGTTGTTGCTATACTTAATGTTCCATTCGTATTTTTAAAAAATGGTTGTTGTACACATTTTTTTCTTTTTCACATTTTAAACATCTGTGCTTTTTAAAACATCTTGTTTTACACATTTTAAACATCTCATAGCATCATTAGCGAGCACCTCTTGGCAGACAACACACTGTGGCAGTGGAGCATCTTAGATCCAGTCCATGAAAATCCAAACTTTAAATAATCGTGGTCATAATTCCTTCTTTTTTCAGTCCCCCCCAGGATTCCACGGGCCTTTTTTGTGATTGTTGTGGGCTAAAATGTCTGATGTTGCGGGGGGTTTTCCAAAAAAAATTGCGATGAAAGTTGCGGTGTTTCTTAGGTTTTAGTTGCGATTACATTGCGGGAGGAAGTGAAAGTTGCGATTTTTCTCTTTTTGTGATTAAAATTGAGTGATATGTTAAATATTAAGTTATTACTGAAAAACTATTGATTAAAAAACAAAGACACTGAGAAATGGTCCTATAACCAACTTTACCAATATAAAAGATTACCAGGACTACAAAAATGCAGAAAAATAGGCTTTATTTATCCAAATGCACCTGTTGGTTCAAAAGTTAAAGTGCAGAGAACCTCACAGCACAACATGAAGTTACCTTAAAATATAATATAAATGCCTCAGCTTTCATGTAAGAAAAAAAACTATTAATACTAGTACTGTGTGCAGGCAATCTCTCCTGAAGACTAAATTAAACAATAATTATAAACTAATAAAATAAATGGCTCAGGCTTCATAGAAGAAAAAAAACAATTTGAACAGAATCTCAGTATGATGCTGAAGCTGCCTAAGCAATGGAAAATAAAATACCATTTTGGCAAAAATGTTGGCATCCATTACTTTCTTGTATTAAGTAAAAAAAATTAAAAATAAAGTGCACATAGTGCTTCACTGTAAACATCACACACTTTCAGCAACAGAATTTAAGCCTACATAAACACTGACTCACACATCATGCAATGTTGCCAGATACTGCTGACGTTTTCCAGTCCAAAATATGTTCAAAACCCGCCAAAATGCACTTAAAACCAATCTGGCAACACTGCGCGCATGCTGCTTCGCTTGAACGTAAACACGGAAGTAAGGCGGAAGGTAGTTTGTCGACGTCACCTCAAGACGACGCCAACGATTGGTCAAATTTGCGGGAAAGTTGCGGTGATTGGATATAATTGTAACACCGCCCTGAATTCGCGGGGATTGGTTGAATTTGCGCTGAAGTTGCAAATCGCAACATCCTGGAGGCTCTGGGTTTTTTTGCTTGGCCCAAACTCTGTCTCCTCACTCACTGTAGCTTTAGGTACTAAAAATCGATCCATTTTGTCTCTGGTAAAGGCTCCTCATGTTGCGCCCCCCCTGAAGAACTCTGGCGCCCCCCAGGGGGGGCGCGCCCCCCACTTTGAAAAGCCCTGAGCTAAGAGATTAATGTATTGTTAAAACAAAGTTTGGGTTGTGGTCTAAAAATAAAAAAAGGTAAACTATATAATCAATGACCACCCTTAATGGCCTTAATGACCCTGAATTTTCACACTATTCCAAGGTAAATATGTTTTTATGTCAGTATATGGCATTGTTAACTGTGTGTAAACTGTCATGTAGCTAAAGTTTATAGAAGCTGATAGTATTTTTCAAGCAAGCAAAGCAGGAATTTTAAATAAATGGAACCCTGTGATTTGTTATGCAGTGGGGTGGGGTTTTTTTTTCCTCTTCCCCCTTTTTGTACAAAAAAGTGCAGAAAATGTTGGTTTTCTAAGTGTTTTGAGCATCTCATACATGTTTTGATAAAGGGAAAATAAAGATGCAAAAATGAGCAGTGTTTTTGTCTCATCTCATCTCATTATCTCTAGCCGCTTTATCCTTCTACAGGGTCGCAGGCAAGCTGGAGCCTATCCCAGCTGACTACGGGCGAAAGGCGGGGTACACCCTGGACAAGTCGCCAGGTCATCACAGGGCTGACACATAGACACAGACAACCATTCACACTCACATTCACACCTACGGTCAATTTAGAGTCACCAGTTAACCTAACCTGCATGTCTTTGGACTGTGGGGGAAACCGGAGCACCCGGAGGAAACCCACGCGGACACGGGGAGAACATGCAAACTCCACACAGAAAGGCCCTCGCCGGCCCCGGGGCTCGAACCCAGGACCTTCTTGCTGTGAGGCGACAGCGCTAACCACTACACCACCGTGCCGCCCCAGTGTTTTTGTTTAGTTGAATATTGCACAATGAAATGGTACATTATGTATCAGTCAAAAGTTTGGACCCACCTACTCATTGATAGGGTTCTTCTGTATGTGGACCATTTTCTAAACTGTAACACAATACTGATATCAGAACAATGAAAGAACGTGTGGACGTGCGTGTGTGTGTGGGGGGTGGACATGTGGGTGTAGACACGTGTGGGTGGGTGTGGACATGTGGGTGGGAGTGCGTGTGGGGACGTGTGTGTGTCTGTCTGGGTGTGTGCGTGTGGATGTGTGTGGGGGGGCGTGTGTGTGTGGGCACGTGGGTGTGGGTGGACGTGTGTCTGGGGACGGACGTGTGTGTGTGTGTGGACGTATGCGTGGGTGTGGATGTACACATGTGTGTGTGTGTGTGTGTAGGCGCGTGCGTGTGTGGATGTATGTGTGTCTAGGGATGTGCGTGCATGTGTGAACGTGTGTGTGTGTGTGTGTGGGGACGTGTGTGTGGGGGGGACATGCGTGCGTCTGGGGACGTGTGTGTGTGTGTGGGGACGTGCGTGTGGGGACGTACATGTGGGGTGGCGTGCGTGCGTGTGGGGACGTACATGTGGGGTGGCGTGCGTGCGTGTGGGGACGTACATGTGGGGTGGCGTGCGTGCGTGTGGGGACGTACATGTGGGGTGGCGTGTGTGCGTCTGGGGCCGTACATGTGGGGGGGGCGTGCGTGCGTCTGGGGACGTACATGTGGGGGGCGTGCGTCTGGGGACGTACATGTGGGGGGCGTGCGTGCGTGTGGGGATGTACATGTGGGGGGGTGTGCGTGCGTGTGGGGATGTACATGTGGGGGGGTGTGCATGTGGGGGGGCGTGCGTGCATCTGGGGACGTGCGTGTGTGTGTGTGTGTGTGGGGACGGACGTGTGTGTCTGGGCGTGTGTGGGGACGGACGTACACACGTGGGGACGGACGTGTGTGTCTGGGCGTGTGTGGGGACGTGTGCGCGCGCACGTACACACGTGTGGGGACGCGTGTGGGTGTGTGGGGACGGACGTGTGTGTCTGGGCGTGTGTGGGGACGTGCGCGCGCGCACGTACACACACGTGTACACACACACGTGTGGGGACGCGTGTGGGTGTGTGTGGACGTGTGTGTGTGTGGGTGCATGTGTGCGTGCGTGTGTGGATGGATGCGTGTCTGGGGACGTGTGCGTGCATGTGTGGGGGGGACGTGTGTGTGTGGGGGGTGCACGCCCCCACACATGTCCGTACACCCACGCACCCACACACCTGTCCACACACCCACACACCTGTCCACACACATGTCCACACACACACGCGCGCGCGTACATTCACACACACGCACGTCCACACACGTGTACGTCCCCAGACACACGTCCACACACACCCATGCCCCCACATACGCATGCCCCCCACACGCACGTACCCAGACACGCATGCCCCCCCACACGCGCGCCCCCCCACACACGCGCACGTCCCCACGCCCACCCACACACGCGTGCGTGGGGGGGCATGCGTGTGGGTGGACGTGTGTGTGTCTGGGTACATGTAGGGGGGGCATGCGTATGTGGGGCATGGGTGTGTGTGGACGTGTGTCTGGGGACGTACGTGTGTGGGGACGTACACGTGTGTGTGTGTGTGGACGTACGTGCGTGTGGGTGGGTGTGCGGACGTGTGTGTGTGGGGATGTGCGTATGTGTGAACGTGCGCATTCGTGTGTGGGAACATGGGTGTGGGTGGGCGGGAACTTGTGTGGGGACGGGTGTGTGTGGGGGGGGACGCGTGTGTGTGGGCGTACGCACGTGTGTGGGGGGGACGCGTGGGTGTACGCACGTGTGTGGGGGGACTTTCCATGCCACTGGATTTTGCCCCAGACCTGCCAAGGACCGTGTGGTGGCTGTCCGTGCACCAGCCTCCCCACGTTAAACAGCATCATGCACAAGCGTCCTCTACAGAAAGGGATTCCACCCTACCATCCAGGATTAAAGTCCTATGGCGATCAGCAAATGGCGACGGGGGCAGGACTGTGTAATCTAGAAGCCCCTAGTCATGAGCTGGCACATCAGGCGGTGGGTGCCAGATACAGTCGCCGGGCTCCTGGACCAAGGCAAAGGAGCCCCTCGGCAGCTGCACCCATGACTGAGCAGCCCTATTTAGGATCCACTCTGCTCACCCCTCATGGGGAAGGGGCTAGAAAAGGTGCCCTAAAAATAGCTTGCCTCACACCACCCAACTGGATTACCGCATCCAGAGGGAACACCATACTGCAGTCAGAAACACAAGCAAATAAACTTTGGAGCCTGGAATGTGCGTACACTGATGGATTGCACCTCCAGTGACAGACCTGAGAGACAGACTGCCATCATTGCTAGAGAACTACTAAGATGCCGGATTGACACAGCAGCCCTTTTGGAAACCCGGCGGGCCGACGAAGGGCAACTGAAGGAGGAGAAGGGAGGTTACACTTTCTTCTGGAAAGGAAAACATGCTGATGAGCCTAGGATCCATGGGGTTGGTTTTGCCATTAAGAACCAGCTCGTCAGGCATCTCTCTGAGCTTCCCGTGGGGATCAGTGAGCACCTCATGACCATCTGCCTGGCCTTGACCAACAACCAAACAGCGACTGTAGTGAGTACTTATGCTCCTACCCTAGACTCTGATGTGGAAGAAAAAGAGACCTTCTATGCCTGCCTAGACCAAATCCTGTCTAAAATCTCCAGGGTGGACAAGATCATCCTCCTCGGGGACTTCAATGCCAGGGTTGGCCGGAATCAACATCTCTTGAAAGGCACAATAGGAAAGGAGGGCATGGGAATATAAACTCTAATGGAGTGCTGCTTCTAAGTACATGCGCTCAGCACAACCTCGTAGTCACCAACAATCCGTTTCGGCAGAAAAACAAGCTCAAAGCATCTTGGAGACACCCCCGCTCTAAGAAATGGCATCTCATTGACTGTCATTGTAAGAGCCAGGGATCACAGTGACGTGAACATCACAAGGGCCATGATCAACTCGGATAGCTGCTGGACTGACCACCGCCTTATCCGTTCCACAATGTCCATCAAACTTAGAAAAACAAGGAGGGTTCAAAAGAAGCAGACCAAACGAAGGCTGAACCTTGGCTGAATGATACTGCCATCCAGCAGCAACTTCAGGACTGCCTTGGGAAAAGCCTTCAGCAAGAGTACCCCGACAACATCGAAGAGCACTCCGACAACATCGAAGAGCACTCCGACAACATCGAAGAGCACTGGGGCCTTCTCAAATCCACCATCCTTGACTCCTGTGAATCCACCCTTGGATATAAGTCTAGAAAACACCAAGATTGATTCGATGAGCACGACACAGAGATAGAAGATCTTATCTCCAAAAAACGAAAAACCTTCCAGGCCTGGCAAAATGATACAACAAGTGAGGTCAAAAGGATAGCTCACTCTAGGGCTAAGGCTGAAGTTCAGAGTTGGGTGAGGGAACTAAAAAAACACCTGGTGGACTGAAAAGGCTCTGGAACTCCAAAGACTTGCAGACTCTGGAGACACGAGGATTTTTCAGTGCTACGAGAGCCGTTTATGGCCCCAGCCACCATGGCTTAAATCCCCTGCACTCAAAGGATAGGAAGACACTTTTAAAAGACAACTCCGCCATCAACACATGCTGGAAAGAGCATTTCCAGGAGCTCTTGAACTGGGACAGCTCAGCTGCACCAGACATCTTGAGCCAGATCCCCCAAATGCCCATCAGAGAAGACCTGGGTGTTCCTCCCACCATAACTGAGGTTGTCAAATCCATTAGGAGCATAAAGAACAACAAGGCCGCTGGTCCTGATGGGATCTCCTCAGAAATCTTAAAGGAAGGGGGACCAAAGCTCTGGCACCACATCCACCAGCTGCTTCTCAAGGTCTGGGAGAGAGAGGAGCTACCATCAGAGCTCCGTGATGCCCAGATTTTCACCATTTTCAAGAAAGGGGACAAAGCTGAATGTGGAAACTACAGGGGCATCTCACTTCTATCAACAACAGGCAAAGTCCTTGCCCGCATACTTGCCAACCACCTGCTTCCACTGTCTGAGGAATTACTCCCAGAATCTCAATGTGGTTTCCGCCCATCCAGAGGAACAACAGACATGATCTTCACTGCCCGCCAGCTACAAGAAAAGTGCCGTGAACAAGGGCTGCCCCTGTACATGGCCTTCATAGATCTGTTGACCGCCAGGCTCTATGGAGCTTACTATCAAAGTATGGATGCCATGACAAATACATCCGCATACTGAGGCTCCTTCATGATGGCATGTCAGCTACAGTGCTCAGCAATGGTGGCTCTGAATCTGAGCCTTTCCCTGTGGAGACAGGAGTAAAACAGGGCTGCATCATTGCACCTACCCTGTTTGCCATTTTCATTGCTGCCATACTCCATCTCATTGGCCAAAAACTGCCACAAGGGATCCCAATCCTCTATAGAACAGATGGCAGGCTGTTCAATCTAAACAGATTCACACCACCATCATGGAACTTCAGTATGCAGACGATAATGCCATTGTATCACACTCCCCAGATGAACTCCAGAGCATCCTGAATGCCTTTGCCAAGGCATACACAGCCCTGGGTTTGCCATTAAACATCAAGAAGACACAGGTCCTGTTCCAACCATCACCCAACCAGCCCTTAACTCAGCCCACCATCAAAGTACAGGATGCTACACTGGAAAATGTAGACCACTTCCCCTACCTTGGCAGTCTGCTCTCCTCCAAAGCTGACATAGACTCTGAGGTCAATCACCGCCTGAGCTGTGCCAGTGGAGCTTACGCCAAACACAGAAAAAGAGTCTTTGATGACAGAGACCTGAGACCCCAAACTAAAATCCTGGTTTACAAAGCTGTAGTTCTTCCCTCGCTGTTGTACAGAGCAGAAACATGGACCACATACAGCAGACACCTAAAAGCTCTAGAACAATTCCATCAAAGGTCCCTGCGAAAAATCCTGAAGATCAACTGGCAGGACAAACGCACCAACATCAGCATCCTGGAGGAGGCAAATATACCCAGTATCACAACTATCATAATGAAGCACCAACTCCGCTGGACAGGCCACGTCATCCACATGCTAGACACCCGTCTCCCAAAGCAGATGTACTCCCAGCTAGAAGAACGTCAGCGTGCCCCTGACGGCCCAAAGAAACGCTACAAAGACAACATCAAGACCAACCTAAAGAAGTTCAACATAACATCTAGTAACTGGGAGGATCTGGCCATGGACAGACATAGCTGGAGGAAAGCAGTGCATGAGGGTGCAGCACACCATGAAAACGAAGTCCACCGTGCCACACAAGCAATGCGGCAGCGCCGAAAGAATCACATGGAAAAGGCTCCAGCAGTACCCACCACCTCTACTTTCCCATGCCCACACTGCACCAAAATATATGGATCAAGGATTGGTCTCTACAGCCACCTGAAGATCCACAAGTAGAAAACCCGACTGAGAGGACAGTCATACTCATTTCGAGTGACCGCTGATGATGGTGGTGTGTGGGGTCGTGAGTGTGTGGGTGGGTGTGTGTGGACGTACGTGTGTGTGGACGTGGGTGTGCGGACGTGCACGTGCAGACGTGTGTGTACGTGCGTGTGAGTGAGGGTGGGTGTGGGTGGGCGTGTGTGTGGGGACATGCGTGTGTGGGGGGGGTCGTACGCGTGTGTGGGGGGGGTCGTACGCGTGTGTGTGTGTGTGTGTGTGTCCATGTGGAAGTGTATGTGTTTGTGTGAACGTGTGTGGACATGTCTGTCTCTGTGGACGTGTGTGCGTGAGTGTGAGTACGTGTGCGTGTACACGTATGTGTGTTTGTGTACACGTGTGTGTATGTGTGGACGTGTGTGTTTGGACGTGTGTACATGGGTGTATGTGTGTAGTGATTAAAACAGGTTAAATTTTCCTTTGTTCCCATAGATCTTTAAACTTTTCCCATTTTGTTCACTTCCTTGGTTGTAAAGGGTGCAGGAGTATGACGTGTGAAAGGATGAGGATACGTTTTTCCTTTACGATGAGTTGTTTATTAAACAAAAGAGGGGTAACATAAACTTGTAAAAATATAAAACAAGAAAAGTTTTCTGTTTGTTTCAATGAGCTGGCTTGACGCAACAGGTCCACATTCAGGCAGTCGCGCGCATGTGCTCGGTCACAATCACGCTCATGCTCAATGACTGTTGCGCGTTGCACCCCTACAGCCTCTAGGCCGCGTCACCACACCAGCTTAAATAGAAAGTATTGCCGCCACCTACAGGGGGACAATCATGACAACACACTAACACAATACATTTATATGTATTAATGTCAGTTTGAAACACAAAGTCTAATCCAAATCTAAAGTAACAGATTTTCAGGAGCTCTTATAATAACACTAAAATGAAAAAAATGGCTCTTAGAACGTGTGTATACGTGCGTGTGTGTGTGTGTGTGTGTGTGTGTGTGTGTGTGTGTGTGTGTGTGTGTGTGTGTGTACGTGTGCCTGTATGTGTGCGTTTGTGGACATGTGTGTGGACGGAGGGAAGTGTGTGTGGACGTGTGTGTATGTGTAATCATGTGTGGATGTGTGGACGTGTGTGTGTTTGGACGGACGTGTGTGTGTGTGCACGTGTGTGTGTGTGTGTGTGTCTGTGGACAGACTTGTGTGTGTACGTGCGTGTGAGTGAGGGTGGGTGTGCATGTGTGTGGGGACGTGCGTGTGTGTGGGGGGTCGTACGCGTGTGTGTGTGTGTGTGTACGTGTGTCCATGTGGAAGTGTGTGTGTATGTGTTTGTGTGAACGTGTGTGGACATGTCTGTCTCTGTGGACGTGTGTGTGAGTATGTGTGCGTGTAAACATGTGTGTTTGTGTACACGTGTGTGTGTATGTGTGGACGTGTGTTTGGACGTGTGTACATGGGTGTGTGTGTAGTGATTAAAACAGGTTAAATTTTCCTTTGTTCCCATAGATCTTTAAACTTTTCCCATTTTGTTCACTTCCTTGGTTGTAAAGGGTGCAGGAGTATGACGTGTGAAAGGATGAGGATACGTTTTTCCTTTATGATGAGTTGTTTATTAAACAAAAGAGGGGTAACATAAACTTGTAAAAATATAAAACAAGAAAAGTTTTCTGTTTGTTTCAATGAGCTGGCTTGACGCAACAGGCCCACATTCAGGCAGTCGCACGCACATGCTCGGTCACAATCACCCTCACGCTCATGCTCAATGACTGACTGTTGCGCGTTGCACCCCTACAGCCTCTAGGCCGCGTCACCACACCAGCTTAAATAGAAAGTATTGCCGCCACCTACAGGGGGACAATCATGACAACACACTAACACAATACATTTATATGTATTAATGTCAGTTTGAAACACAAAGTCTAATCCAAATCTAAAGTAACAGATTTTCAGGAGCTCTTATAATAACACTAAAATGAAAAAATGGCTCTTAGAACGTGTGTATACGTGTGTGTGTACGTGTGCCTGTATGTGTGCGTTTGTGGACATGTGTGTGGACGGAGGGAAGTGTGTGTGGACGTGTGTGTATGTGTAATCATGTGTGGATGTGTGGACGTGTGTGTGTTTGGACGGACGTGTGTGTGTGTATGTGTGTGTGTGTGTGTGTGTGTGTGTGTGGACAGACTTGTGTGTGTCTATGTGTGTGTGGACGGACGTGTGTGTGCGTGTGCACATGTGTGTATGTATGTACGTGTGTGTGTGTGTGTAGTACGGACCTGTGTGTGTACAGACCTGTGGGTGTGGACGTGTGTGTAAGTGTGTTTGTGTGTGTGTGGACATGTGTATGTGTGGACGGACATGTGTGGGGGGGACGTGTGTGTTTGTGTGGACGTGTGTGTTTGTGTGGACGTGTGTGGGGGGGACGTGTGTGTGTGGGCGCGCGAGTGGACGTACATGTCTGTGTGTGTGGGTGCGTGTGTGTGGACGTGCACGCGTGTGTGGACATGTGCGTGCACGTGTGTGCATGCTCGTGTGTGGACGTGTGTGTGTAGGTCTGTGTGCACGCGCGCTTACGTGTGTGTGTGTGTGTGTGTTTGGACGGGTGTGTGTGGACGGACGTGTGTGTGTGTGTGTTTGGACGGACGTGTGTGTACGGACCTGTGTATGTGTGCCTGTACGTGTGTGTGTTAGTGGATGTGTGTGTGTTTGTGGACGTGTGTGACTGCATGTGGACGTGTGTGTGTGTGTGTGTGTGTGTGTGTATACATGTGGGGGGGGACGTGTGTGTGTGTGGACATGTGTGTGTGGACGTGTGGGGGGGACGTGTGGGGGGAAGTGTGTATGTGGACGTATGCGCACGTGTGTGGGCGCGTGCATGGACGTGCACGCGTGTGTGTACATGCGTGTGTGTGGACGTGTGTGTAGGTGTGTGTGTGTGTGTGTGCGCATGCTTGGGCTTACGTGTGTGTGGACGTGTGTGTGGACGTGTGTGTGTGTGTGTGGACATGTTTTTGTGGACATGTGTGTGTGTGGGCGTACGTGTGTGTCTGGACGTGTGTGTGTGTGTGTGAGTGTGTGGACGTGTCTGAGTGTGTGTGTGTATGTGTGGACGTGTCTGAGTGTGTGTGTGTGTGTGTGTGTATGTGTGTACATGTATGGATGTGTGTGTGTGTGTGTGTGTGTGTGTACACGTGTGTATGTGTGCCTGTGTGTGTGTTTGTGGACGTGTGTGTGTAGACGTGTGTGTCTGGACGTGTGTGTGTGTGTGTGTGTGTGTGTGTGTGTGTGTGTGTGTGTGTGTGTGTGAGAGACTGCATGTGGACGTGTGTGGACGGACGTGTTTGTGTTTGGATGGACGTGTATGTGTGTGGACGTGTGTGTGTGTGTACAGACGTGTGTGTGGACGGACGTGTGTCGACGTGTGTGTATGTGCACGTGTGTGGACGTGTGTTTGTGGACGTGTGAGAGTGTGTGCGTGTGCACGTGTGTATGTATGTGTGTGTGTCTGTGTGTACGGACCTGTGTGTGTGTGTGTCTATGTGTGGGGGGGGACGTTTGTGTGGACGTGTGAGTGAGGGGGGACGTGTGTGTGTCTGTGTGTGTGTGGATGTGTGTGTGCATGTGCACGTGTGTGTGTGTGTGTACGGACCTGTGTGTGTACGGACCTGTGGGTGTGGACGTGTGTGTGTGTGTGGACGGACTTGTGGATGTGTGTGTGCGTGTGCACGTGTGTGTGTGGATGTGTGTGTGTGTGTATGTGTGTGTGTCTGTGTGTGTGTGTGTGTACGGACCTGTGTGTGTATGGACCTGTGGGTGTGGACGTGTGTGTGTGTGACATGATGGCATGTCAAACGTGCGCGTGGACGGGTGTGTGTGTGTGTGTGTACATGTTGGGGGGGACGTGTAGGTGTGTGGGGGGGGGGGAAGTGTGTATGTGGATGTGCACGCGTGTGTGTACATGCGTGTGTGTGTGCGCATGCTTGGGCGTACGTGTGTGTGTGGACATGTGTGTGTCTGGACGTGTGAGTGTGTGTGTGGACGTGTGAGTGTGTGTGTGTGGACGTGTGAGTGTGTGGACGTGTCTGAGTGTGTGTATGTGTGGATGTGTCTGAGTGTGTATGTGTGTACATGTATGGGTGTGTGTGTGTGTGTGTGTGTGTGTGTGTGTGTGTGTGTGTACACGTGTGTATGTGTGCCTGTACGTGTGTGTTAGTGGATGTGTGTGTGTGTTTGTGGACGTGTGTGGACGGACGTGTGTGTGTTTGTGTTTGGATGGACGTGTATGTGTGTGGACGTGTGTGTGTGTGTACAGACGTGTGTGTGGACGGACATGTGTGTCGACGTGTGTGTGTGTGCACGTGTGTGGACGTGTGTTTGTGGACGTGTGAGAGTGTGTGCGTGTGCACGTGTGTATGTATGTGTGTGTGTCTGTGTGTACGGACCTGTGTGTGTGTGTGTGTCTATGTGTGGGGGGGGACGTTTGTGTGGACGTGTGAGTGAGGGGGGACGTGTGTGTGTGGATGTGTGTGTGCATGTGCACGTGTGTGTGTGTGTACGGACCTGTGTGTGTACGGACCTGTGGGTGTGGACGTGTGTGTGTGTGTCTATGTGTGGGGGGGGACGTTTGTGTGGACGTGTGAGTGAGGGGGGACGTGTGTGTGTGTCTGTGTGTGTGCATGTGCACGTGTGTGTGTGTGTATGGACCTGTGTGTGTACGGACCTGTGGGTGTGGACGTGTGTGTGTGTGGACGGACTTGTGGATGTGTGTGCGTGTGCACGTGTGTGTGTGGATGTGTGTGTGTGTGTGTGTGTGTCTGTGTGTGTGTGTACGGACCTGTGTGTGTATGGACCTGTGGGTGTGGACATGTGTGTGTGTGACATGATGGCATGTCAAACGTGCGCGTGGACGTGTGTGTGTGTGTGTGTGTGTGTACATGTTGGGGGGGACGTGTGTGTGTGTAGATGTGTGGGGGGGAAGTGTGTATGTGGACGTATGCGCGCGTGTGTGGATGTACACGCGTGTGTGTACATGCGTGTGTGTGGACGTGTGTGTGCGCATGCTTGGGCGTACGTGTGTGTGTGGACATGTGTGTGTCTGGACGTGTGAGTGTGTGTGTGGACGTGTGTGTGTGTGGACGTGTCTGAGTGTGTGTATGTGTGGATGTGTCTGAGTGTGTGTGTGTGTGTGTATGTGTGTACATGTATGGATGTGTGTGTGTGTGTGTGTATGTGTGTACACGTGTGTATGTGTGCCTGTACGTGTGTGTTAGTGGATGTGTGTTTGTGGACGTGTGTGTGAGACTGCATGTGGACGTGTGTGGACGGACGTGTGTGTGTTTGTGTTTGGATGGACGTGTATGTGTGTGTGTGTGTGTGTACAGACCTGTGTGTGTGTGTGGACGGACATGTGTGTGGACGTGTGTGTTTGTGGACGTGTGAGAGTGTGTGCGTGTGCATGTGTGTGTGTGTATGTATGTGTGTGTGTCTGTGTGTACGGACCCGTGTGTGTGTGTGTGTCTATGTGTGGGGGGGGGGGACGTGTGTGTGTGTTTGTGTGGACGTGTGAGTGAGGGGGGACGTGTGTGTGTGCATGTGCACGTGTGTGTGTGTGTGTGTGTGTGTGTGTACGGACCTGTGTGTGTACGGACCTGTGGGTGTGGACGTGTGTGTGTGTGTGTGTGTGTGTGTGTGTGTGTGTGTGTGTGTGTGTGTGTGTGTGTGTGTGTGGACGTGTCTGTGTGTGTGTGTGGACGTGTCTGTGTGTGTGTGTGTGGACGTGTCTGTGTGTGTGTGTGGACGTGTCTGTGTGTGTGTGTGCCTGGATGTGTGTGTGGACGTGTGTGTGTGCCTGGATGTGTTTGAGGACGTGTGTGTGTGTTTGGACGGACGTGTGTACGGACCTGTGTGTGTGTGTGGACGTGTTTGTGTGTACACGTGTGTGTGTGTGTGTGTGTGTGTATGTGTCCGTGTATCCGTGTGTGTGTACACGTTCGTGTGTGTGTGTGTTTGTATGAACGTGTGTGGACTTGTGCGTGTGCGTGTACACGTGAGTGTTTGTGTACACAATTGTGTGTACGTGTGTTTGTTTGTGGACATTTGTGTGGGTGTGTGTGTGTGCGTTTGTGTACGTGTGTGTGTGCACGTGTGTACATGTGCCTGTACGTGTGTGTGTTTGTGGACTTGTGTGTGTGTGTGTGTGGGCATGCACGTGTGTGTGTGGACATGCGTGTGTCTGGACGTGTGTGTGCGTGTGTGTGTGTGTGTGTGTGCGCGCATGTGGACGTGTGTGTGACTGCGTGTGGACGTGTGTGGATGGACGTTTGTGTTTGGACGGACGTGTGTGTGTGTATTTGTGTGTGTGTGTGAACGTGTGTGCACGTGTGTGTGTGTGTGTGTGGACGGACGTGTGTGTGGGGACAGACGTGTGTGTGTGGACAGACGTGTGTGTGTCTATGTGTGTGTGGACGGACTTGTATGTCGACGTGTGTGTATGTGTGTGTGGACGTGTGTGAGTGTGTGCATGTGCACGTGTGTGTGTGTATGGACCTGTGTGGGTGTGGATGTGTGTGTGTGTGTGTGTGTGCGTGTGTGTGTGTGGACATGTGTATTTGTTTACGGATGTGTGTTTGGACGTGTACGTGTGCGTGTCTGTGTGTGTGTGGGGACGTGTGTGTGTGTACATGTGTGTTTCTGTGGACGTGTGTGTGTGTCTGTTTGTGTGAGTGAGGGGTGGACGTGTGTGTGTGTGCGGACTTGCGTGTGCGCGTGGACATGTGTGTGGACGTGTGTGCGTGTGTGTGTGTGTGTGTACGGGGGACATGTGTGTGGACGTGCGTGTGGGAGTTGACGTACGCGCGTGTGTGCGGGACGTGTGTGTGTGTGTGTGTGGACATACCCGCGTGAGTGGACGTACAAGTGTGTGTGTGGATGCGCACGCGTGTGTGTACGTGTGCATGTGCTTGTGTGTATGTGCATGTGTGTGGACGTGCGTGTGTAGGTCTGTGTGTGTGTGTGTGTGTGCGCGCACACGTGTGGGCTTACGTGTGTGTGTGTGTGTGTGTGTGTGTGTGTGTGTGTGTGTTTGTGTGTGTGTGCATGCGTGCGTGCGGGAGTGGACGTACGCGCGTGTGTGTGGGGGACGTGTGTGTGTGTGTGTGTGTGTGTGTGTGGACGTATGCATGTGTGTGTGGGCATGTGTGTGGGCGTGCACGCTTGTGTGGATGTGTGCGTGTGTACATTTGCATGCGCTTGTGTGTGGACGTGCGTGTGTAGGTCTGTGTGTGTGTGTGTGTGTGTGTGTGTGTGTGTGTGTGTGCGTGCGTGCGTGGGCTTACGTGTGTGTTTGTGTGTGTGGAAGTGTCTGTGTGTGTGTGTTTGGACGTGTCTGTGTGTGTGGACATGTTTGTGTGTGTGTGTGTGGACATGTGTTTGTGTGTGGACATGTTTGTGTGTGCGCGCGCATGTGGACGTGTGTGTGAGTGCGCGTGTGGACTTGTTTGTGTATGTGTGTGTGGACATGTGTTTGTGGACGTGCGTGTGTGTTGGCGTACGTGTGTGCGCGCGCGCATGTGGACGTGTGTGTGAGTGCGCGCGTGTGGACTTGTTTGTGTATGTGTGTGTGTGGACGTGTGTGTTTGGACGGACATGTGTATACGGACTTGTGTGTCTGTGGACGGACGTGTGTGTGTGTGTGTGTGTGTGGACAGACGTGTGTTTAAACGTGTGTGTGTCTGTGTGGACATGGACGTGTGTGTGTGTGTGTGTGTGTGTGTGTGTGTGTGTGTGTGTGTACGTGTGTGTGTGGGGGTGCCGTGTGTGTGTGTGAGTGGATATACGTGCGTGAGTGGACGTACGTGTGTGTGTGTGTGTGTTTGTGGACGTGTGTGCACGTGTGTGTGTATGTATGTGTGTGTACGTGTGTGTGTGTGTGTTTGGACGTACGTGTGTGTACGGACCTGTGTGTGTGTGGGCGGACTTGTGTGAGTGCGTGGGAGGGGACGTGTGTGTGTGTGTGGGGGGGGGGACGTGTGTGTGTGTGTGTGTGTGTGTGTGTGTGTGGACGTATGCGTTTGTGTGTGGGCATGTGTGTGTGGGCACGCACGCGTGTGTGGATGCGTGCGTGTGTGTACATGTGCATGCGCTTGTGTGTGGACGTGCGTGTGTAGGTGTGTGTGTGTGTGCGTGGGCTTACGTGTGTGTGTGTGTGGACGTGTCTGTGTGTGTGTTTGGACATGTCTGTGTGTGTGGACATGTGTTTGTGGACGTGCGTGTGTGTTGGCGTACGTGTGTGTGTGTGCGCATGTGGACGTGTGTGTGAGTGTGCGCGTGTGGACTTGTTTGTGTATGTGTGTGTGTGGACGTGTCTGTGTGTTTGGACGGACGTGTGTATACGGACTTGTGTGTCTGTGGACGGACGTGTGTGTGTGTGTGTGTGTCTGTGGACGGACGTGTGTGTGTGTGTGTGTGTGTGTGTGTGTGTGTGTGTGTGTGTGTGGACAGACGTGTGTTTAAACGTGTGTCTGTGTGGACATGGACGTGTGTGTGTGTGTGTGTGTGTGTGTGGACGTGTGTGTGGGGGGGTGCCGTGTGTGTGTGTGAGTGGATGTATGTGCGTGAGTGGACGTGCGTGTGTGTGTGTGTGTGTGTGTGTGTGTGTGTGTGTGTGTTTGTGGACGTGTGTGTGTGTGTGTGTGTGTTTGGACGTATGTGTGTGGACGGACCTGTGTGTGTGTGGACGGACTTGTGAGAGTGCGTGGGAGGGGACGTGTGTGTGTGTGGACATATGCGTGTGTGTGTGGGCATGTGTGTGTGGGCGCGCACGCGTGTGTGGATGCGTGCGTGTGTGTACATGTGCATGCGCTTGTGTGTGGACGTGCGTGTGTAGGTCTGTGTGTGTGTGTACGTGCGTGGGCTTACGTGTGTGTTTGCGTGTGTGGATGTGTCTCTGTGTGTGTTTGGACGTGTCTGTGTGTGTGGACATGTTTGTGTGTGGACGTGTGTATGTGTGGACGGACGTGTGTGTGTGTGTGCGCGCGCGCGTGTGAGTGGACGTACCCGTGTGTGGGTGCGTGTGTGGGCGTGCACGCATGTGTGGACATGTGCGCGTGCTCGTGTGTGTACGTGCGTGTGTGTGGACATGCGTCTGTAGGTCTGTGTGCGCGCGCGCGCAGGCTTACATGTGTGTTTGTGTGTGTGGACGTGTTTGTGTGTTTGGACATGTGTGTATGTGTGTGGACGTGTGTTTGTGGACGTGTGTGTGTGTGTCGATCTGTGTTCGTGGACGTGTGTGTGTGTAGGTCTGTGTGTGTGGGCGTGTGTGTGTGTGTGTGTGGACTGACTTTTGTGTGTGTGTGGGGGGGCGTGTGTGTGTGTGTGTGTGTGTGTGTGTGGACTGACTTGTGTGAGTGTGTTTGTGTGTGGGGGGGGGACGTGTGTGGGGGGGACGTGTGTGTGTGTAGGTCTGTGTGTGTGTGAGTGCTTGGGCTTGCGTGTGTGTGTTTGTGTGTTTGGACGTGTGTGTGTGTGTTTTTGTGGATGTGTGTGTGTTTTTGGGCGTACGTGTGTGTGTGTGTGGACATGTGTGTCTGGACGTGTGTGTGAGAGTGCGTGTGGACGTGTGTGTGTGTGTGTGTGTGTGTGGACGTGTGAGTGTGTGGACGTGTCTGAGTGTATGTGTGTACAAGTGTGGATGTGTGTGTGTGGATGGATGGGCATGTGTGTGTGCCTGGACACGTGGGTGGGTGGGTGGATGTTTTTGACGACGTGTGTGTGTGTGTGTGGGTGGATGTGTTTGAGGACGTGTGTGTGTGTGGGTGGGTGGATGTTTTTGAGGACGTGTGTGTGTGTGTGTGGGTGGATGTGTTTGAGGACATGTGTGTGTGTGTGTGTGTGTGTGTGTGTGTGTGTGTGTGTGTGTGTGTGTGTGTGTTTGGACGGACTTGTGTGTATGGACCTGTGTGTGTGTGGACTGATTTGTGTAAGTGTGTGTGTGTGGACATGGTACGTGTGTGCGTACATGTGTGTGTGTGTAGGTCTGTGTGTGTGTGTGCGCGCGCGCTTGGGCTTACGTGTGTGTGTGTGTGTTTGGACGTGTGTGAGTGGACGTTTGTGTCTGTGTGTGTGTGGACATGTTTTTGTGGACGTGTGTGTGTGTGTCTGGACGTGAGAGTGCGTGTGGACGTGTGTGTGTGTGTGTGTGTGTGTGTGTGTGTGTGTGTGTGTGTGTGTGTGTGTGTGTGCACGTGTGTGTGTGTGTGTGTGTGAACGTGTGAGTGTGTGGACGTGTCTGAGTGAGTGTGTGTGTGTGTGTGTGTGTTTTTTTGGACGGACTTGTGTGTACGGACCTGTGTGTGTGTGTGTGTGGACTGATTTGTGTAAGTGTGTGTGTGTGGACATGGTACGTGTGTGCGTACATGCGTGTGTGTGTAGGTCTGTGTGTGTGTGTGCGCGCATGCTTGGGCTTACGTGTGTGTGTGTGTGTGTGTGTGTGTGTGTGTGTGTTTGGACGTGTATGTGGATGTTTGTGTGTGTGTGGACATGTTTTTGTGGACGTGTGGGTGTATGTGTGTGTGGACATGTGTGTGTGGACGTGTGGACGTGTGTGTGTGTGTGTGTGTGTGTGTGTGTGTGCATGTGTGTGTGTGTGTGTGTGTGTGAACATGTGAGTGTGTGGACGTGTCTGAGTGAGTGTGTGTGTGTGTGTTTTTTTGGACGGACTTGTGTGTACGGACCTGTGTGTGTGTGTGGACTGATTTGTGTAAGTGTGTGTGTGTGGACATGGTACGTGTGTGCGTACATGCGTGTGTGTGTAGGTCTGTGTGTGTGTGTGTGCGCATGCTTGGGCTTACGTGTGTGTGTGTGTGTGTGTGTGTGTGTGTGTGTGTGTGTGTGTTTGGACGTGTGTGAGTGGACGTTTGTGTCTGTGTGTGTGGATATGTTTTTGTGGATGTGTGTGTGTGTCTGGACATGTGTGTGAGAGTGCGTGTGGACGTGTTTGTGTGTGTGTGTGTGCACGTGTGTGTGTGTGTGTGTCGACGTGTCTGAGTGTGTGTGTGTGTGTGTGTATATATGTGTGTGTGCCTGGACGTGTGTGTGAACGTGTGTGTGTGGGTGGATGTGTTTGAGGACATGTGTGTATGGACCTGTGTGTGTGTGTGTGTGGATGTGGACGTGTGTGTGTCTGTGTGGGGGGGGACGTGTGTGTGTTTGTGTGGATGTGTGAGTGAGGGGGGACGTGTGTGTGGACGTGTATGTGTGTGTGTGTGTCGATGTGAGTGTGTGCGTGTGCACATGTGTGTGTATGTATGTGTGTGTGTTTGTATGGACCTGTGTGTGTACGGACCTGTGGGTGTGGACATGTGCATGTGTGGATGGACGTGTGTGTGGGGGGGGGCGTGTGTGTGTGCATGAGTGGACGTACGTGCGTGAGTGGACATGCGTGCGTGACTGGACGTACACGTGTGTGGGGGTGCGTGTGTGGACGTGCACGCGTGTGTGTGTGCTCGTGTGTGGACATGCGTGTGTGTGGACGTGCGTCTATAGGTCTGTGTACGTGTGCGCGCGGGCTTACGTGTGTGTTTGTGTGTGTGTGGACGTGTTTGTTTGTGTGTTTGGACGTGTGTGTATGTGTGTGGACGTGTTTGTGGATGTGTGTGTGTGTGTGTGTGTGTCGGCCTGTTTGTGGACGTGTGTGTGTAGGTCTGTGTGTGTGGGCATGTGTGTGTGTGTGTGTGTGTGTGGACTGACTTGTGTGAGTGTGTGTGTGGACATGTGTGTGTGGGGGGGACTTGTGTGTGTGGACGTACGCGCACGTGTGGACGTACGCATGTGGGCACGTGTGTGGACGTGCACACGCGTGTGTGGACGTGCACGCATGTGTGTGGACGTGTGTGTGTAGGTCTGTGTGTGTGTGTGTGTGTGTGAGAGCGCTTGAGCTTGTGTGTGTGTGTGTGTGTGTGTGTGTGTTTGGACGTGTATGTGGATGTTTGTGTGTGTGTGGACATGTTTTTGTGGACGTGTGGGTGTATGTGTGTGTGGACATGTGTGTCTGGACGTGTGTGTGTGGACGTGTGGACGTGTGTGTGTGTGTGTGAGTGGATGTGTGTGAGTGTGCGTGTGTGTGTGTGTGTGTGTGTGTGTGGACGTGTCTGAGTGTATGTGTGTACAAGTGTGGATGTGTGTGGCTGGACGTGTGTGTGTGTGTGTGTTTGGACGTGTGTGAGTGGACGTTTGTGTCTGTGTGTGTGGATATGTTTTTGTGGATGTGTGTGTGTGTCTGGACATGTGTGTGAGAGTGCGTGTGGACGTGTTTGTGTGTGTGTGTGTGCACGTGTGTGTGTGTGTGTGTGTGTGTGTGTGTGTGTGTGTGTGTGTGTGTCGACGTGTCTGAGTGTGTGTGTGTGTATATATGTGTGTGTGCCTGGACGTGTGTGTGAACGTGTGTGTGTGGGTGGATGTGTTTGAGGACCTGTGTGTGTGTGTGTGTGGATGTGGACGTGTGTGTGTCTGTGTGGGGGGGGACGTGTGTGTGTTTGTGTGGATGTGTGAGTGAGGGGGGACGTGTGTGTGGACGTGTATGTGTGTGTGTGTGTCGATGTGAGTGTGTGCGTGTGCACATGTGTGTGTATGTATGTGTGTGTGTTTGTATGGACCTGTGTGTGTACGGACCTGTGGGTGTGGACATGTGCATGTGTGGATGGACGTGTGTGTGGGGGGGGGGGCGTGTGTGTGTGTGCGTGAGTGGACGTACGTGCGTGAGTGGACATGCGTGCGTGACTGGACGTACACGTGTGTGGGGGTGCGTGTGTGGACGTGCACGCGTGTGTGTGTGCTCGTGTGTGGACATGCGTGTGTGTGGACGTGCGTCTATAGGTCTGTGTACGTGTGCGCGCGGGCTTACGTGTGTGTTTGTGTGTGTGTGGACGTGTTTGTTTGTGTGTTTGGACGTGTGTGTATGTGTGTGGACGTGTTTGTGGATGTGTGTGTGTGTGTGTGTCGGTCTGTTTGTGGACGTGTGTGTGTAGGTCTGTGTGTGTGGGCATGTGTGTGTACGTGTGTGTGTGTGTGTGTGTGTGTGTGTGTGTGTGTGTGTGTGTGGACTGACTTGAGTGTGTGTGTGGACATGTGTGTGTGGGGGGGACTTGTGTGTGTGGACGTACGCGCACGTGTGGACGTACGCATGTGGGCGCGTGTGTGGACGTGCACACGCGTGTGTGGACGTGCACGCGTGTGTGTGGACGTGTGTGTGTAGGTCTGTGTGTGTGTGTGTGTGTGTGAGAGCGCTTGAGCTTGTGTGTGTGTGTGTGTGTGTGTGTGTGTGTGTGTTTGGACGTGTATGTGGATGTTTGTGTGTGTGTGGACATGTTTTTGTGGACGTGTGGGTGTATGTGTGTGTGGACGTGTGTCTGGACGTGTGTGTGTGGACGTGTGTGTGTGTGTGTGTGTGTGTGTGTGTGTGTGTGTGTGTGTGAGTGGATGTGCGTGTGTGTGTGTGTGTGTGTGTGGACGTGTCTGAGTGTATGTGTGTACAAGTGTGGATGTGTGTGGCTGGATGGGCATGTGTGTGTGCCTGGACGTGTGTGTGTGTGTGTGTGTGTGTGTGTGTGTGTGTGTGTGTGTGCCTGGACGTGTGTGTGTGTGTGTGTGTGTGTGTGTGTGTGTGTGGGTGGATGTGTTTGAGGACGTGTGTGTGTTTGGACGGACGTGTGTGTACGGACCTGTGTGTGTGTGGGGACTGATTTGTGTAAGTGTGTGTGTGGACGTGCTACGCGTGTGCGTACATGCGTGTGTGTGTGTAGGTCTGTGTGCGCGCGCGCGCTTGGGCTTACGTGTATGTGTGTGTTTGTGTATGTGTGTGTGTGGACGTGTCTGTGTGTTTGGACGGACATGTGTATACGGACTTGTGTGTCTGTGGACGGACTTGTGTGTGTGTGTGTGTGTGTGTGTGTGTGTGTGTGTGGACAGACGTGTGTTTAAACGTGTGTGTGTGTGTGTGTGTGGACAGACGTGTGTTTAAACGTGTGTGGGGGGGGTGCCGTGTGTGTGTGTGTGAGTGGATATATGTGTGTGAGTGGATATACGTGCGTGAGTGGACGTACGTGTGTGTGTGTTTGTGGACGTGTGTGCACGTGTGTGTGTATGTATGTGTGTGTACGTGTGTGTGTGTGTTTGGACGTACGTGTGTGTACGGACCTGTGTGTGTGTGGACGGACTTGTGTGAGTGCGTGGGAGGGGACGTGTGTGTGTGTGTGTGTGTGTGTGTGTGTGTGTGTGTGTGTGTGTGTGTGGGTGGACGTATGTGTTTGTGTGTGGGCATGTGTGTGTGGGCACGCACGCGTGTGTGGATGCGTGCGTGTGTTTACATGTGCATGCGCTTGTGTGTGGACGTGCGTGTGTAGGTGTGTGTGTGCGTGCTTGGGCTTACGTGTGTGTTTGTGTGTGTGGACGTGTCTGTGTGTGTGTTTGGACATGTCTGTGTGTGTGGACATGTTTATGTGTGTGTGGACATGTGTTTGTGGACGTGCATGTGTGTTGGCGTACGTGTGTGTGCGCGCATGTGGACGTGTGTGTGTGTGCGCGCGTGTGGACTTGTTTGTGTATGTGTGTGTGTGGACGTGTCTGTGTGTTTGGACGGACGTGTGTATACGGACTTGTGTGTCTGTGGACGGACATGTGTGTGTGTGTGTGTGTGGACAGACGTGTGTTTAAACGTGTGTCTGTTTGGACATGGACGTGTGTGTGTGTGGGGGGGGGGGGTGCCGTGTGTGTGTGTGAGTGGATGTATGTGCGTGAGTGGACGTATGTGTGTGTGTGTTTGTGGACGTGTGTGTACGTGTGTGTGTGTGTGTGTTTGGACGTATGTGTGTATACGGACTTGTGTGTCTGTGGACGGACGTGTGTGTGTGTGTGTGGACAGACGTGTGTTTAAACGTGTGTCTGTGTGGACATGGACGTGTGTGTGTGTGTGTGTGTGTGTGTGTGTGTGTGTGTGTGTGTGTGTGTGTGTGTGTGTGTGGATGTGTGTGTGGGGGGGTGCCGTGTGTGTGTGTGAGTGGATGTATGTGCGTGAGTGGACGTACGTGTGTGTGTGTGTGTGTGTGTGTTTGTGGACGTGTGTGTACGTGTGTGTGTGTTTGGACGTATGTGTGTGTACGGACCTGTGTGTGTGTGGACGGACTTGTGAGAGTGCGTGGGAGGGGACGTGTGTGTGGACATATGCATGTGTGTGTGGGCATGTGTGTGTGGGCGCGCACGCGTGTATGGATGCGTGCGTGTGTGTACATGTGCATGCGCTTGTGTGTGGACGTGCGTGTGTAGGTCTGTGTGTGTGTGCGCGTGCGTGGGCTTACGTGTGTGTTTGCATGTGTGGATGTGTCTGTTTGTGTGTTTGGACGTGTCTGTGTGTGTGGACATGTTTGTGTTTGTGTGGACGTGTCTGTGTGTGTGGACATGTTTGTGTGTGTGTGGACGTGTGTGTGTGTGTGGACATGTGTTTGTGGACATACGTGTGTGTTGGCGTACGTGTGCGCGCGCGCATGTGGACGTGTGTGTGATTGCGCGTGTGTGGACTTGTTTGTGTATGTGTGTGTGTGGACGTGTGTGTGTGTTTGGACGGACGTGTGTATACGGACTTGTGTGTCTGTGGACGGACTTGTGTGTGTGTGTGTGTGTGTGTGTGTGTGTGTGTGTGGACAGACATGTGTGTTTAAACGTGTGTGTGTCTGTGTGGACATGGACGTGTGTGTGTGGACTTGTGTGTGGGGGGGTGCCGTGTGTGTGAGTGGATGTACATGCGTGAGTGGACATACATGTGTGTGTGTGTTTGTGGACATGTGTGCACGTGTGTGTGTGTACGTGTGTGTGTGTGTTTGGACGTACGTGTGTGTACGGACCTGTGTGTGTGGACGGACTTGTGTGAGTGCGTGGGAGGGGACGTGTGTGTGTCTGTGTGTGGGGGGGGATGTGTGTGTGTGGACGTACGCGCGTGTCTGTGGGCGCGTGTGTGGACGTGCACACGTGTGTGTACATGCATTTGTGTGGACGTGTGTGTGTAGGTCTGTGTGTGTGCACTCTCTTTGGCTTATACGCGTGTGTGTGTGAACGGTTGTGTGTGTGTGGGGACATATTTTTGTGGACGTGTGTGTGTGTGGGGGGACATGTTTTTGTGGACGTGTGTGATTTGATCGGGAGCCAATGCAGTGTGGATAAGACAGGCGTGATGTGGTCATATTTTCTAGTTCTAGTAAGGACTCTTGCTGCTGCACTCTGAACTAACTGGAGCTTATTTATGCACTTATTGGAACATCCAGACAGTAAGGCATTGCAATAATCCAGCCTGGAGGTAACGAGAGCATGAACTAGTTTTTCTGCGTCACGCAATGACATTAAATTTCTTATCTTTGCAATATTTCTGAGTCGAAAGAAAGCTATCCGGGTGATGTTCTCAATGTGAGTTTCGAATGAAAGACTGGGGTCAATAATCACTCCGAGGTCTTTTACTGCTGCACGTGAAGAAACAGAAAGGCCATCCAGAGTCACTGTGTTATCAGAAAACTTACTTCTAGCTGTATGTGGTCCTAGCACAAGTACTTCAGTCTTGTCAGAGTTAAGCAGAAGGAAATTAATAAGCATCCAGTGTCTAATGTCCTTCACACATTCCTCAATTTTATTAAGCTGGTGTCTCTCATCTGGTTTTGCAGAAACATGCAACTGTGTGTCATCAGCATAACAGTGGAAACTAATATAATGTTTACGAATAATATCACCCAGAGGTAACATATATAGAGAAAACAGCAGTGGACCCAAAACAGAAGCTTGTGGAACACCAAACTTTACCTCGGTACGTCTAGAAATATCACCATTTATATCAACATACTGATAACGATCAGTTACATCAGACCTGAGCCAGGAGATGGCCATTCCCTTAACTCCCACAACATTTTCTAGTCTATCCAGAAGAATGGAATGATCAATGGTATCAAATGCTGCACTAAGGTCAAGCAACACAAGTAGCGAGACACAGCCCTGATCAGACGCCAACAGTAGGTCATTTACTACTTTAACCAGTGCTGTCTCTGTGCTATGATGAGGTCTAAATCCTCATTCTAAATGGATGTTATTCCTATGTAAATATGAGCATAACTGTTGTACCACAGCTTTTTCAAGGATCTTGGAAATAAAGGGGAGGTTTGATATTGGCCGATAATTGGACAGCTGACAGGGATCAAGGTCAGGTTTTTTAATCAGGGGTTTGATAACTGCTAGTTTAAAGGATTTGGGTACATAGCCAATCGTAAGAGAAGAATTTATTATTTTTAGAAGCGGTTCAATTACTCCAGGTATTATCTGTTTGAATAGATGTGTAGGTAAGGGATATAGTACGCAAGTTGGGGCTTTTGATGTAGAGATTAATGAAAGTAATTCAGTTTCTTTAAGGAGAGTAAACCATTCTAACTCATGATCTGATAGTTATATAGTTAACTACAAGGTCACTTTCATTGTCTGACCTTAAATTAGTAGTTTGAATTGTTTGTGAGATATTCTCAATTTTGTCATTAAAAAAGTTCATGAAGTCGTTGCTACTACATAATGCAGG